>NC_044508.1:21421797-21446797 GCF_902362185.1 Chanos chanos | reverse complement strand
ATAACCCAGAAATCCACATTCTCTAACTCACATGTTTACAGGTATAACCCAGAAATCCACAATCTCTAACTCACATATTTACAGGTATAAGCCAGAAATCTGAATTCTCTAACTCACATGTTTACCAGTATAACCCAGAAATCTGAATTCTCTAACTCACATGTTTACCGGTATAACCCAGAAATCTGAATTCTCTAACTCACATGTTTACCGGTATAACCCAGAAATCCGCATTCTCTAACTCACATGTTTACAGGTATAACCCAGAAATCCACATTCTCTAACTCACATGTTTACCAGTATAACCCAGAAATCTGAATTCTCTAACTCACATGTTTACCAGTATAACCCAGAAATCCACATTCTCTAACTCACATGTTTACAGGTATAACCCAGAAATCGACATTCTCTAACTCACATATGCTGGGACGTAGTTTCTGCTGTGGTCTCATGACATTAACGAGATTTCTGGCTCATCTTAACTCAGAGGGAACTCGAGAGCTGAGTCTCAGGACAAAGAGAAACTGCGAACACACAGGGGCCTGTCCATAGGGCAGGGACAGGGTTCTGATACATTCTCCATGTTGTTCCTGTGGTAAATGGTCATATCTGCATCTCTCTGCACTGGGTCTGAGAGACAGTGATCCAGTCATCACTCTGTCCTCACACTGAGTGGAATAATCTATTACACACACAAACATCTGCCTCATTCCTACTCTGGCCCATGAGGCACTGTTGACCCCTGACCACAGAGCACATCAAACTGTAAAATTATCTGTATAAACTGTCCGGTTTGGACATTGAGTTTGACAAAGCAGTTCACAAGCCTTGGATTTCATTGCCTTCTGCCGGCTTGGCCAGTGTAACTCATACCACTTCCTTGTTTACTCTTATATTTTTGTTCACACACATTTGTGTGCATTGCAGTCACAGTTGTGAGTTCTGTCTTGATCGCTAAGTGCAATAATATATTAGCCCTGTATGCGAGCTTTCGACTGTGTGATTAAGCTCTGCTCAGGTAATGCAGGACGCAGTTGTCTCTTCAGTATTGTTAAGTATTTTTTAAACTGTTCTCTGAAGACAATGGGAATGTTTCCTGTGCTGTCCAGGAGCATCATGCAATTGGTTGATTTCTCAGGGGCTTTTTAGGACTGAATGGTTTGGTAAAAGGCAGCTGTAAAAGAGTGGAGAAACAGTAGGATGAGTCCACGCTGCTGCCAAAGTTAACATCACCGCCTCAGACACTGTCCCTCAGGGGCACCAGTACACTGATGAGTGATTCTCTGAGGTCCAGATTCTAATCATGGTGCTGGGCTCTGGTCCAGAACTTCCCCTGAGATGATATAAGCTCGGAATCCGTCATGGACAGACGTAAACACAGAGGTCCACTCCTCTCCGTTCACACTCCCATCATGTAAATGATGCTACAGTTTAATCAGCATCTTTCAGACAGAGGATTTGGGATTGGGCTCAGCAGTCGTTTGATATGCAGAAACACTATCAGATTGCCTCTCTGTGTGTGTGTGTGTGTGTGTGTATGTGTGTATGTGTGTGTGTGTGCTCGTGTGTCTGTCTGTTCTGAGGGCCATGTGCAGCTGAGTGTTAGACAGTGAGACTTTAAGGTTGTGTGATTAAGCCTGGCTGGGCTTCAGGCAGTGGAAGTTATCGTAATCAGGTAATATAGTAATCAGATCTTCATTCTCATCAGACCATCTCACCAAGGTACATCCTTACATGTCTCTCTTCATCTTTACAAAAGACATTTTACATGTCTCTCTGAATGTGTTAGTAAGTTTGTCGTGGTCTTTGAGCGTTAATAATGAATGTGTTAGTAAGTTTGTCATGGTCTTTGAGCGTTAATAATGAATGTGTTAGTAAGTTTGTCATGGTCTTTGAGCATTAATAATGAATGTGTTAGTAAGTTTGTCGCGGTCTTTGAGCATTAAGAATGAATGTGTTAGTAAGTTTGTCATGGTCTTTGAGCGTTAATAATGAATGTGTTAGTAAGTTTGTCGCGGTCTTTGAGCATTAAGAATGAATGTGTTAGTAAGTTTGTCGCGGTCTTTGAGCGTTAAGAATGAATGTGTTAGTAAGTTTGTCGCGGTCTTTGAGCGTTAAGAATGAATGTGTTAGTAAGTTTGTCGCGGTCTTTGAGCATTAATAATGAATGTGTTAGTAAGTTTGTCGTGGTCTTTGAGCGTTAATAATGAATGTGTTAGTAAGTTTGTCGCGGTCTTTGAGCATTAATAATGAATGTGTTAGTAAGTTTGTCGCGGTCTTTGAGCATTAATAATGAATGTGTTAGTAAGTTTGTCGCGGTCTTTGAGCGTTAAGAATGAATGTGTTAGTAAGTTTGTCGCGGTCTTTGAGCGTTAAGAATGAATGTGTTAGTAAGTTTGTCATGGTCTTTGAGCGTTAATAATGAATGTGTTAGTAAGTTTGTCATGGTCTTTGAGCGTTAAGAATGAATGTGTTAGTAAGTTTGTCATGGTCTTTGAGCGTTAAGAATGAATGTGTTAGTAAGTTTGTCGCGGTCTTTGAGCATTAATAATGAATGTGTTAGTAAGTTTGTCGTGGTCTTTGAGCGTTAATAATGAATGTGTTAGTAAGTTTGTCGCGGTCTTTGAGCGTTAAGAATGAATGTGTTAGTAAGTTTGTCATGGTGAAGGGGGAGTGCCACAGGTTTATGTGCTGTACTGTAACAGGACCATGTAATTAGCTTTGTGGTGAATCAGTTGTAAAACAAGTAAGAATTTGTCTGGTGCTCTGACGATGACTTGTCAGAGATTAAATTAATGATGACGAGAAGAACCTCCCTCAGGCTGTCAGAACAACTAAATGCCTGTGTGTGTGTGTGTGTGTGTGTGTGTGTGTGTGTGTGTGTGTGTGTGTACGGGAGACAGAGAGAGAACTCTGATACATTTCATCAACTCCTGTCATATTTATCATTTATTCATTCGAGGGTCAAATAAGCATTAAGTGTCTGTTCTGATCCCCCCCAGTCTTCATTCTGTGCCTTTAGAGAGGGAAGCGAGAGGGGAAGATGAAAGTGGTCCAAATCACATTGAAAAGGGAGAGCTGCAGAATGCTGGGACATGGCAAATGCAAATAGAACTCATACATATTTGTCTGGTGTATGGTGATCTGTGCCTGAGGGTGTGGGGGTTTGCAGCTGTTTCCAGATCATGTTTGAGTGCCAGCCACCAATGCTCTGTGAGCATGCTACGATTTATGGCAGCTCTGTAGCCCAAGGGTCTCCTCTAGAACAAAGTCAGAGAGCCACCCTCCAAGAAATTAGAGAGATTACATCAGCAAAAATCACACACACACACACACACACACTCGCGCACACACACGCACATATTTTATAGTGATTTATGTAATAATTCAGACAGAGAGGTGAAGAGACAGAGAAATGATTCAGACAGAGGCGATTCACACAGAGAAGTGATTCATACAGAGAGATGATTCAGACAGAGAAATTATTCAGACAGAGAAATGATTCAGACAGAAGTGATTCAGACAGGAGGTGACTCAGACAGAGAGGAGATTCAGACAGGGGTGATTCAGAAGGAGAGATGATTCAGACAGAGAAGTGATTCAGACGGAGAGATTATTCAGATGGAGAAGTGATTCAGACAGAGAGGTGATTCAGACGGAGAGGTGATTCAGACGGAGAGGTGATTCAGACAGAGAGGAGATTCAGACAGAGAGGAGATTCAGACAGAGAGGAGATTCAGACAGAGAGGTGATTCAGACAGAGAGGAGATTCAGACAGGGAGATGTGTCAGGCAGAGAGGTGATTCAGACAGAGAGGAGATTCAGACAGAGAGTTGATTCAGACAGAGAGGTGACTCAGACAGAGAGGAGATTCAAACAGAGAGGAGATTCAGACAGAGAGGAGATTCAGACAGAGAGGTGATTCAGACAGAGAGGTGATTGAGACGGAGAGGAGATTCAGACAGAGAGGTGATTCAGACAGAGAGGTGATTCAGACAGAGAGGTGATTCAGACAGAGAGGAGATTCAGACAGGGAGATGTGTCAGACAGAGAGGAGATTCAAACAGAGAGGAGATTCAGACAGAGAGGTGATTCAGACGGAGAGGTGATTCAGACGGAGAGGTGATTCAGACGGAGAGGTGATTCAGACAGAGAGGTGATTCAGACGGAGAGGTGATTCAGACGGAGAGGTGATTCAGACAGAGAGGAGATTCAGACGGGGAGGAGATTCAGACGGGGAGGAGATTCAGACGGGGAGGAGATTCAGACGGAGAGGTGATTCAGACGGAGAGGTGATTCAGACGGAGAGGAGATTCAGACGGGGAGGAGATTCAGACGGGGAGGAGATTCAGACGGAGAGGTGATTCAGACAGAGAGGAGATTCAGACAGAGAGGAGATTCAGACGGGGAGGAGATTCAGACGGAGAGGTGATTCAGACGGAGAGGTGATTCAGACAGAGAGGAGATTCAGACGGGGAGGAGATTCAGACAGAGAGGTGATTGGGGCTGTAGAGAGAGCTGGTTAGTGTTAGTTACACTCCAGACCAATGTGTTGCTTCTTTGAGTGAGTGAGGGTTGATTCCAGGTCAAAGGGCAGAGAGATGAATGGTGAGGAGACAGTGTGGTTTAGGTCCCACGGGGGCAGAGGTCACAGGTCATGTCAGCTCTGTGATACTCAGGTCTGGGAGGATGAGGAAGCAGACAGAGAGGTGGGCCGCAGCGTAGTCCCAAATTCCCACTGCATTCAGAGTGAGTGGTGGCAGTGATCAGCAGGGAGTCAGGCCCAAGCAGCGACAGAGAGATCATAATCATGGTACCAGGCTCAGTAACCACTCAGACAGTCAGTTTACCAAAGCTGTGTTCTTTAGGCTCTGGGGTTGTATGTATGTTTAAAATGTGAGACCATCGAAGGCCAGACAGACGGCTGTTTGGCTGGTAAAGTTGTGGCAGAGAGAAGAAAAAAAGAGTTTGCTCAGTGGTGTGGCAGAATTGTCATGTGCGGGCATTAATGCTTTTATATATTTGTCAAATACCTTTAAAGGCTCCTTTTCTCTTGCAGCCTCCACATTTGATTGTGTTGAACTGCGAGAAGCAGTTTGATTTTTCTCTCACTTTTCTGTGTTGAATCTGTGCGAGAGTAAAGTGTTGCATGTTGAATAGAATTAGGATTGATTTGGTCAGTAGGAAAACTGGTGATCAAATGTCGGTAAGTGATGTGAAAGCAGCCTTTGTGTTACTGGACTCTAGGATCTTTAAACACAATGTGTTGATTAGTTCTAATGGATTTAGCGTTAGTTCCACTAGATTGTTTGGTGTCGCTGACAAACAAGTCCATGCGTACACACAAAGAGCAGTGATGTTTATCGTTTACTGAGGAGGAGGAGGGCTGTGTGTTTTCTCCCTTTTGTACATTCTGTCCTCTTGACATACTTCTGTGTGTGTGTGTGTGTGTGTGTGTGTGTGTGTGTGAGAGAGAGAGAGAGAGTGTGTGTTTGATTAGACAATGCTGGTTGTGAGATGAGTGGTCTGAGGAGATAGATCTTTTTGCTTTGGTGATTTGATGTTTCCAGAGCTCAGGACATAGAAGAAACCAGAGAGAATAGGCAGAGGACTTGTACTGGTCTCATCTGGCATCTGCTGGTCTTTGGTGGACATGTTCCCTTCATTTGGACCAAATGCTAAAATATTGTTTCTTGGCATGAACTGATATGATGCCAAATCATTTGATTCAGTTTCTCTGTCCACTGCATGTTACTGCAATTAAGTGCAGTGGAGTCCAGTCCCTTTCTGTCCACTGCATATTACTACAGTTAAGTGCAGTGAAGTCCAGTCCCTTTCTGTCCACTGCATATTACTGCAGTTAAGTGCAGTGGAGTCCAGTCCCTTTCTGTCCACTGCATATTACTGCAGTTAAGTGCAGTGGAGTCCAGTCCCTTTCTGTCCACTGCATATTACTGCAGTTAAGTGCAGTGGAGTCCAGTCCCTTTCTGTCCACTGCATATTACTGCAGTTAAGTGCAGTGGAGTCCAGTCCCTTTCTCTCCAGTCCATTTTACAGTCAGACTGGGCCTGTTTTCAGAGTCATTCAGGGACAAGTTTCTCTGCTTTTGTTGTCATTTATACATGTGGCATTGGAGGATTTCAGTTCTCCATGGTGTTGGCTGGAGTTTTGCTTCTCTGAGTCTGGCCTTTCAGGTCTTATTATATAAAAATGACATCAAAGGATTGATATTCATTCTCTCCCTCCCTCTCCCTCTCTCTCTCTTTCTCTCCCCCATATGCATCTGATTAGTGGCTGTGTTTTGCCTGTTCCAGGCTGCTGGAGATAGATTTACAGTGCTCTGTTCCCTGAGATCCCAGTGATCATTCCATACACAGAGATGAATAGATGGAAAGGGCCCATTCTTCTCTTCCCTGTTTCATTCACTAGTTCCCTACACATGTCACTCTTTCTTCCCTCTTTCATTCCCTCTTTCCCCACACATGTCACTCCTTAGTGGACAACAGAAAAGAGAGAGAGCAGTGGTGTTAGTCTGGGAGTCAGGGCTATTTACAAATTTACATTTATTTCTCTGCAAGTTCTCATTAACCTGGAATACATTTGCTTGTTCAGATTCCATGTTTGTGTGTGTGTGTGTGTGTGTGTGTGTGTGTGTGTGTGTGTGTGTGTGTGTGTGTGTGTGTGTGTGTGTATGCGTGTGTATGTGTATGTGTGTGTGAGTGTAAGAGAGAGAGAGCTACAAAATTCATTTGGGTGGTGTGTGGAAACTAAATTTCTCCATAGTGATGTCTGCAGGCAGAGCACTGAAGACTCTTACAGTGAAGAGTCTGACAGTGACGAGTCTGACAGTGACTAGTCTAGTGAAGAGTCTGACAGTGACGAGTCTGACAGTGACTAGTCTAGTGAAGAGTCTGACAGTGACGAGTCTCACAGTGAAGAGTCTGACAGTGACTAGTCTAGTGAAGAGTCTGACAGTGACTAGTCTAGTGACGAGTCTGACAGTGAAGAGTCTGACAGTGACTAGTCTAGTGAAGAGTCTGACAGTGACTAGTCTAGTGACGAGTCTGACAGTGACGAGTCTAGTGAAGAGTCTGACAGTGACGAGTCTAGTGACGAGTCTGACAGTGACTAGTCTAGTGAAGAGTCTGACAGTGACGAGTCTGACAGTGACTAGTCTAGTGAAGAGTCTGACAGTGACGAGTCTGACAGTGATTAGTCTAGTGAAGAGTCTGACAGTGACGAGTCTGACAGTGACGAGTCTAGTGAAGAGTCTGACAGTGACGAGTCTAGTGACGAGTCTGACAGTGATTAGTCTAGTGAAGAGTCTGACAGTGACTAGTCTAGTGACGAGTCTGACAGTGACTAGTCTAGTGACGAGTCTGACAGTGATTAGTCTAGTGAAGAGTCTGACAGTGACGAGTCTAGTGACGAGTCTGACAGTGATTAGTCTAGTGACGAGTCTGACAGTGATTAGTCTAGTGACGAGTCTGACAGTGATTAGTCTAGTGAAGAGTCTGACAGTGACGAGTCTGACAGTGATTAGTCTAGTGACGAGTCTGACAGTGATTAGTCTAGTGAAGAGTCTGACAGCGATTAGTCTAGTGAAGAGTCTGACAGTGACAAGTCTGACAGTGAAGACTCTCACAGTGAAGAGTCTGACAGTGACTAGTCTAGTGAAGAGTCTGACAGTGAAGAGTCTAGTGAAGAGTCTGACAGTGAAGAGTCTGACAGTGACTAGTCTAGTGAAGAGTCTGACAGTGACTAGTCTAGTGAAGAGTCTGACAGTGAAGAGTCTGACAGTGACGAGTCTAGTGAAGAGTCTGACGGTGAAGAGTCTGACAGTGAAGAGTCTGACAGTGACGAGTCTAGTGAAGAGTCTGACGGTGAAAAGTTTGACAGTGAAGAGTCTGACAGTGAAGAGTCTGACAGGGACTAGTCTAGTGAAGAGTCTGACAGTGAAGAGTCTGACAGTGACGAGTCTAGTGAAGAGTCTGACAGTGACGAGTCTAGTGAAAAGTCTGACGGTGAAGAGTCTGACAGTGAAGAGTCTGATGGTGAAGAGTCTGACAGGGGGCTTACAGAAGTCACAGTACTTCTTTCATAGTTTTTTATGATTGTTGTGTTGATTCTGCTCTGCTTGGTTATTTATTTTGCTGGACACCTCTGTGAGCACACAAAAGAAAGGTTGTCCTTAATTTCTCTTTTTCTCACTTCTCACTCACAGCACAGTGTTAGCTGTGCAACACGCCTCAGGATCAAGTCAGTGGTACAGCACGGACATGAGAAATAAGTTCTTAAGAAGTGGTTTGAGTGTGTATGAATAAGTTTGAAGGTGTATGAATACATTCAGCCCTCGGTATCCACGAGGGATTGGTTCTAGGACCCCCTGCGGATACCAAAATCTGGGGATGCTCAAGTCCCTTACATAAACTGCCCATGCACATCCTCCCGTATACTTTAAATCACCTCTAGATGACTTATAACACCTAATACAGTGTAAATGCTATGGAAATAGTTGTTATACTGTATTGTTTAGGGAATAATGACAAGAAAAAAAAAGTTTGTACATGTTCAGTGCAGACGTAACATTTTCTTTCTTTGAACACTTACATATTGCTTTCGTTTAATGACCTTTAATGAAAAATATAGAAATAGAAAATATAATTGTTAACAGAGAAAACAGGCCTCTAAATTCATTCTCTCTCGTGCAAACGAGATGCAAGGTAAACAATGCTCAAACGAGTGCTGGAGAGAGACTGAGGATCTGTAACATTGTGGGAGGGTACAGCAGGGTACGCCTACACATCACTTACTTTGCATGGATTCAGCATAGTGTTCGGCGCATGGCAAATTCAAGTTTTGCTTTTTGGAATTTCTGGATTTTTTTTTCCCGAACATTTTCTTACAGCAAACCAGAGGAACTGTGAAAGTCATCAGAGTATCTGCTCCTGCCACGCTCCCTTGACACACACGCACACACACACACACACACCCCTCACTCTCACCCCCTACTCTCTCTTTCTTTCAACCAGTTCCCCACACACACTCTCTCCTACACACGCACCATTTCACCACACACACACACACACACACTTACACACACTTACACACATCCACAAGACGAGGGTCTTGCATGCTTTGACGTGGATCTAACGCTGAGAGGGGTCAAGACGACCATTTTGGGGGTTGAGGGGCTGATTAACTGTCCCGTTGTATTTCCCTGTCGGGGGAATGTTTTCATTTTGCTCTGTCATATTTAAGACACTGCAGGGAGAAGCTGAAGGTCTTCAGATCAGTTTCCCCAGAGGCTAGCTGTAAAAAACTATTTACTGACCATAAAATTTATAGAATGTTACATTTTATAGTTGTTATTTAAAAAATACATTTCATGTTGTATTTAAGCAAAGGTGCATCAAATTATGAATTTAATTGGAAATAATTTCTAACCCTGCATTGTGAGCAGACTCTTAAAGGCCTTGTCTCCATTTTTATAAAAATATGACTAAAATGTTAATAGGACTGCATAGGTCACAGAGTAGTGAACAGGCTTCATACATACACCTTACAGCAGCTTTCTCACGCGGTCAAGTCACTCAACAAACATGATGTGGAACAGAGAGAAACATGGACAATGTTTCTGACATACTGGGCCAATCTGGTAAAAGAACAGATCAAATACCCGGCTGTGTTCTTTATTCATGGGTTTTATCAAGGATGCATCAAGAGGTGACTTGTGTGGACTTGGGGAGTCAAGTTTCCCAGAATGCATTTCACCCAAATTTCACAAAATAACGGCAATGGCGGCAGGCAAGCTAACACATAACTGTAAGTTTCTTATTATGACTGTTGTTCTGTCACCAAATGTAGTTTTTAAGATTTTTGAAGTGGGAAATTAATACTTTAGAATTCGACTATGTGCCTCCTTGATATTCCTAAATGTTTGGAGATGTGATATGTACTAGCGGACTGAGCTAGGTAGCTCCAGAGCCTCTAGCCGGCAAGAACGCTGCTGTTTCAAATGCAGTTTGAGCGTAAAGCATCCTCCCGCGTCATCGGGAGTCCAGATTCCCAAGTTGAAAATTGCAAGTCCGAACTCCCAGGAACAGGAGAACGTACTTGGCGTACTTTGTATTGAGAAACGGCTTTTGAAATGGAACAGTTTTTCGGCCATGACTGACGACGTTTCACAAGTCCACGAGAACCCAATACAGCGAAGAACACACATTGAGAAATGGCTTGTGTCATTTTAACGCCACAGTTAACAAGCTTGCTAATAGGCTATGCGGGGCACATTATGTTTAGCCTAACTAGAGCTAGCTAGCTAGCTATTGCCAACATTAGTTCTCTTTACATGGTAGCCTATCTATGAAACACTGATGAAGTTGATGTCTAAGACCAGAACTTTATAAGGTGCATAGCATAATATTTACCCCCTCTGGTTACAAATAGCGAGACCACACCACATTTCGCTTTCACACTATATCACTGCCTGCCGCCGGTAAATTTATGTCCGCTATCCGAAGACATGAGTGACATTCAGAGGAAGACAGGAAGTAAACTCCAAACCACAGTTATTGCAATAAGAAAATATTTTAATTTGTTGTAATAAATTAAAAGAACGAAATCATAACGTCATTAATCGGCTACCATTATTTCAAATGAATGTTTCTGTTCCAGAACATTAAAACATGTAAAGTTTTTGGTTTCATTTTTGTTCTGAAATATCGATTGTTTTTGGTTTTCGTTTTCATTCTTTGAACCGGTTCAAAGCCTTGGTCTGTAATACACAACATCATCTACACATCTGACCAGCTTCTTCTGTAATACACACCAACATTCCTGTCACTCTGTCCATTTCTGTCTACTTTCTCAATCCGTATCTTTAAGTCCAGTCTTTCCAAAGACACACACACACACTCATGGTCTGTTTTATCAAGTCTCAGGAGAGCAGTAATAAAAGTCTGATGGGGTAGTATGTGTGTGTGTGTGTGTGTGTGCGTGTGCGTGTGCGTGTGCGCGTGTGTGTGTGTGTGTGTGTGTGTGTGAGAGTCTCTGCAGACTATCAGAGAGAAACATGTAGACGGATAGGCCTAAAACTCAGAAAATTCCAGATGTGTTTCAGGACGGAAACCTCCACACAGAAACAGAGCACGTAGTCTCTCTCTCTCTCTCTCTCTCTCTCTCTCTCTCTCTCTCTCTTTCTCTCTTTCTCTTTGGCCACGCGGGAAATACTGTGGATAAGACTTGAGTTCATCATGGAACTGAAAGGTTACTTTGGTTCATTTGATGAAAGAACAGAACCCCAGTGAGAATGTGTCCTCTCTCCCAGAGAACAGTCATCAGATCTCCCTTCACCAGCCCTGGGCCTACAGCTTGGGTCATACTGACATTACCTGGTCAAGTTGACCACTTCAAAATGTATTTTTCTGCTGGCAGTACTGTTTGTGTTTATGTTTAAAGAGTCTTAGCTCCTTATAGATCTATTCTCATCTTTTTCCCCACTAAGAGGTAGCTGACTGTCTGTCTGTTTGGCTACGTTCACACTGCCAGCGTCAGTGCTCAATTCAGATTTATTGCTCGGATCTGATTTTTTTGCTTGGCTGTTCACATTATTTTGTAAATGCGGCCAATATCAGATTCCAGTGTGAACTGGTCACGATCCTGAACTGACCCACATGCACAAAAAACCAATAACAGAGACGTCACACGCAGCTCGCTGTCGTACGGAAGTAAACATGGAGGCCACTGAAGTCAGCGTTTACAGTTTAATTTATAAGTTGATGTCCAGTGGAAGCCAGAGAATTAATGACCAGATGGTACAGAAGTGTCACCCCAAATACTTATGAGGTCTAACATCTCACTGTACCTCCACTGACTACCTCCATCACAGCTGTCTTCCATGTCTGTATTCACTGTGTGACACCAGTGCAGAATTGTGACAAATGTCGATCTAGAGTGATCTAAAAGTCACGTGAACTCCGATATGATTGTTCAGACTGAGGTCGCATCATCAACAATCAGGCATGTATCTGATTTAGGACTACATATGAAAGTGGCCCAAATCAGAATTGAAAAGATCAGATTGCATATGATTTATGCTGTTCACACTGTTATGAAACAGAAAAAAAACCCAGATCTGTGTATGAGCAAAAAAAAAATCAGATTTAGGCCACTTTTGCCTGCGGTGTGAACGTAGCCAAAGTCTGTCTCTCCACCTGCCAGTCTGTCTGTCTGTCCACCTGTCGGTCTGTCTGTCTGTGACCCAGTGAGGGCAAGATCTGAACAGAAAACAGTGAAATATTACTGTAGATCATTTCCGTATGCTACTGCTAACCTGCACTATCACAGAGGAGACTGTCTTTATACCGCTGTTTTATCCCAGCCTCTTGGTGTTTCCACTGAATGACAGGCTTTGATCTTATCCAAAGCCTACGACAGATTACTTCACTGGGGGAGGATGCTTGGAGAGGGTGGGTTGGGTGGAGATTCTGAAGTGCAGGACAGAAGAGGGGAGTTTGGGGGAGTTGGGTATATACTTTGAGAGCTTGGTGCCCCCAGTTCCCCAGACGAGAGCGGAGGGTCACAGATGTTGATCGAGGTGGTGGCATCTGAGGGGGGGGGCAGATCCCCTGGGCTTCTCTTTAGGAAACCCCATCGCTAGCCCTGTCACTGGCCATTATTAACAGCTGAAAACAGGGGTAAAAAGAGTGAGCGTATTTTGGGAATATTGATGGAGAGTCAGGAATATTGATGGAGAGTTAGGAGTGGAAAGAGTATGGAACAGGTTAGCAGAACGGATTGGTGCCAGACACCATGAGGAATCCATTTTGTCTTCGCAATCCCACCACTAGTCCTGACAGGAAATGAAGTCATACGGAAGGGATGTAAGTACCTTTATGTTTTCTCCGCTTATGACCTTATGTCCTTTCTAACTCTCCTCAGAATTATCTCTCCCTCTCTCTCTCTCTCTCTCTCTCTCTCTCTCTCTTTTCCTTCTTCTCTCTCTCTCCCTCTCTCTCTCTCCCTCTCTCTCTCTCTCTGACTCCCCCTCCCCTCCTGTTTGGCCATGGTTGGGAAAGACAAGGTATAGTATGTGAGAGACAAGGTATAGTATGTGACAGAGGTGTGTTTAGTGTGAGTTGGGGCAGAATCTCTTCAATTGTTTCCAGTGCAGTGATTCCAACTGACTACAGCTACACACACACACACACACACCCTGAGCTCAGCCCCTAACTGGTATCAGGCATCATCAACTTCACCACTCTTGGCTGCAGGCTGCCATGTTCTCTCTGAAAGACACTTCTGAAGGCGCTTCAGTCGAAACCATGAATCCGTCTGTACATCTCTGCCTGTTCTAAACAAAGTCCCAGTTACAAAAACAAAAAGACACGCTGACACAAACAGATAAAAACAAAAAGCAAAAAAGAACAAAACCAAAGCAACCAAACAATATTCACTGGACAGTTTTGTATCCCAGGTCTCCCAGCAGTACTGCATCCAGTCCTCCCAGTCTCCAAGACTTACGGGAGAAAAGAAAGGAATAAAATAGACCAACAATCAGCAGCTGTTCCTGATTACCACTGATCACCCAGTCAGCCCCCTGGCCCCCTGCTAAACCCCTCCCCCACCAACCCGACCCCACTGATCACCCAGTCAGCCCCCCCCCCCCCTGCTAAACCCCTCCCCCACCAACCACAGAGACAGGGATAAATGGTTTGTGTTTAAATAGTGGATAGTATTTCCAGTGGTAGTCATTGTGAGCTACATTCATTGCTTTATTAAATGGACTTTTCAGAAGAATTTCAGTGATGATATTTTGGGCAGGGTTGACAGTGTCCCAGGTTACCTTGTAGTCGTGAAGTCTTACAAAGCATGTCCAAGCAGCAGGAAACTACACAGAGGAGATGCCAGCACACATGATTCAGTGTATGTGTTCCCTTTCAATACAGTGGATGGAGGAATACATGATTCAGTGTATGTGTTCTCTTTCAATACAGTGGATGGAGGAATACATGATTCAGTGTATGTGTTCTCTTTCAATACAGTGGATGGAGGAATACATGATTCAGTGTATGTGTTCTCTTTCAATACAGTGGATGGAGGAATACATGATTCAGTGTATGTGTTCTCTTTCAATACAGTGGATTGAGGAATGGATAGAGTGAATGGAAGAATGCATAGATTGAAAAATGAATTGGAAAACTTGACTTAGAAGCTGCTCCTCTCACCTCAGTATTTATTAATGTTCTTTGCTATCCAGTTTCTGCCAATTTTGCATTGTTTAAGATAGCGGTGGATAAGATCTTGTCTTTGAATGACAAACGAATTCTGTAATCAATGTCTAGTGAATTATGTTTTGATGATGCTATGTGTTGCAGTTTTGTGCAAGCATCATTGAAAATGCATTGTGGAGAATGGTTCGGTCTAAGCCTACATAACAGTGAGGCAGAGACCATGTGAGAGAGAGGCCACTCTGGCATGAGAGTGTGTGGTGTATGCACTATAAGAATTGCCATGAGAAGTTATGTCATTTCGAGGGTTTTTTTTTATATTATTTTGTCTTCAGTCCTGTGTTGTTTGTTGTTTTTTTCCTTTTCCTGTTCACTTGATGGCAGTTTCAATCAACTGAATAAGAAACACCACCTTACCCGCAATACTTACCTGTACGCCTGTTCCTTCCATCAGCCGGACATGCTACATTACAGTGTGTGTCTGTTACTTTATGTGGTAGAGTGTATGTTTGTGTGTGGTAGAGTGTATGTGTGTGTGCGTGTGTGGTAGAGTGTGTGTGTGTGTGTGTGGTAGAGTGTATGTGTGTGTGTGTGTGTGTGGTAGAGTGTGTGTGTGTGTGTGTGGTAGAGTGTATGTGTGTGTGTGGTAGAGTGTATGTGTGTGTGTGGTAGAGTGTGTACGTGTGTGTGGTAGAGTGTATGTGTGTGTGTGGTAGAGTGTATGTGTGTGTGTGGTAGAGTGTATGTGTGTGTGTGGTAGAGTGTATGTGTGTGTGTGGTAGAGTGTGTACGTGTGTGTGGTAGAGTGTATGTTTGTGTGTGGTAGAGTGTATGTGTGTGTGTGTGTGTGTGGTAGAGTGTATGTGTGTGTGTGGTAGAGTGTATGTGTGTGTGCGTGTGTGTGGTAGAGTGTATGTGTGTGTGCGTGCGTGTGGTAGAGTGTATGTGTGTGTGCGTGCGTGTGGTAGAGTGTATGTGTGTGTGCGTGTGTGTGGTAGAGTGTGTGTGTGTGTGTGTGGTAGAGTGTATGTGTGTGTGTGTGTGTGTGGTAGAGTGTGTGTGTGTGTGTGTGGTAGAGTGTATGTGTGTGTGCGTGTGTGTGGTAGAGTGTGTGTGTGTGTGTGTGGTAGAGTGTATGTGTGTGTGCGTGTGTGTGGTAGAGTGTGAGTATCATGGAAAGAGATGCTGGGCACTCGTGTTCTGGGGAAATAACCTTACAGATCTGGTTATGATCAGTCCCCAAACCCGATACCATCCTACGTGTTATGTATAACATGTAAGCATGCCTGTCTATGTGTTACAGTATTTCACTAAAGAGATGCTGGGAGCACTGCGTGGCCAAACCTGGGGAATGTGTCTTGGCTGTTCCAAGGCGTCGTGATGTTCATGTGTCTTGGCTGTTCCAAGGCGTCGTGATGTTCATGTGTCTTGGCTGTTCCAAGGCGTCGTGATGTTCATGTGTCTTGGCTGTTCCAAGGCGTCGTGATGTTCATGTGTCTTGGCTGTTCCAAGGCGTCGTGATGTTCATGTGTCTTGGCTGTTCCAAGGCGTCGTGATGTTCATGTGTCTTGGCTGTTCCAAGGCGTCGTGATGTTCATGTGTCTTGCTCGGCAAGCCCAAGATATGAACCAATATGTTGCCCATATAAGTTTGTGGCAAACCATTTGAAGAATTCTTGAGCTTGTCAAGTCCGTTCTTGATAAGACAGCAAAACCCAGGTAGGCAGAACCTTCCAGTATCTCATGTGTAAGTCAGTGCCTTTCTCAACTATACCACTACCATATCCCAACAGCAAGTTAATGTGTACTTTACTGTGTGTGTTACGGTGTGTGTATGTGTGTGTTTGTTACAGCCTGTGTATTTATGTGTACTTTACTGTGTGTGTTACGATGTATGTGTTACAGTGTGTTTGTTACAGTCTGTGTATTTATGTGTACTTTACTGTGTATGTTATGGTGTGTGTGTTACAGTGTGTGTTTGTTACAGCCTGTATATTTATGTGTACTTTACTGTGTGTTACTGTGTATGTGTTACAGTGTGTTTGTTACAGTCTGTGTATTTTTGTGTGCTTTACTGTGTGTGCTATGGTGTGTGTTTGTTACAGTCTGTGTATTTATGTGTACTTTACTGTGAGTGTTATGGTGTGTGTGTATGTGTGTGTTTGTTACAGCCTTGTATTTATGTGTACTTTACTGTGTGTGTTACGATGTATGTGTTACAGTGTGTTTGTTACAGTCTGTGTATTTATGTGTGCTTTACTGTGTATGTTACGGTGTGTGTGTTACAGTGTGTGTTTGTTACAGTCTGTATATTTATGTGTATTTTACTGTGTGTGATATGATGTCGTGCTGTCTTCCTCGTGCCGTGTATTTGGTGACTCCAAGGAATTGTCCTGCTTATGTTTCTGACCTTTTTCTGAGATGTGAATTGGTCCTGTGGTTTTCTGATTGACAGATTGGGGAAGTGGCATATAATGGCCTCCTAACAGTTTTTCCAAAGCCAGCTCTCTAATGAGATGAGCACTGAGCTGAAGGGAAGAGAAGAATTCTGTTTTTACTGGAAACACTGAATTCAATTTCTCTTTCTTTGACTGTGGCACAACTGCATGAGGTAACAGTATGAGAAGAGGAAACTGTCATGAAATCCCAGAAACGTTTTTCTCTTCAAACCTGCTACATGCGTTATGTGGAGTTACACAGTCAGTGTCTGTGCTGGGCAGTTTGTGTGTGTTCTGTCAGAATGTTTTTTAATAGTCATTATTAGTCATAGGCAGTTATTTCTCCTAACCAATACCATTAGTGCCATAAAATATGGCCAAACGACAGAGCAATGTCTAGCCCCGCAGTCACTCATGCTCATGTCCAGCCCATGTCAAGCTAGACTGCGGCGGGAGGAGGGGTGGGTTTGTGTCAGGACCAAATGATAAAGCTTTCAGTGAAAGTCTGCATCTACATCTAGCCTGTCTGCCAGTCTCCACAGGCAGACAGCAGCCCCATCTAATCTCCTCACTGCATTTCTCAACATCTCCTCCCGATCCCCATCTAATCTCCTCACTGCATTTCTCAACATCTCCTCCCAAACCCCATCTAATCTCCTCACTGCATTTCTCAACATCTCCTCCCAAACCCCATCTAATCTCCTCACTGCATTTCTTAACATCTCCTCCCAAACCCCATCTAATCTCCTCACTGCATTTCTCAACATCTCCTCCCAAACCCCATCTAATCTCCTCACTGCATTTCTCAACATCTCCTCCCGATCCC
The DNA here is from genome assembly GCF_902362185.1 of Chanos chanos. Classification (NCBI taxonomy): domain Eukaryota; kingdom Metazoa; phylum Chordata; class Actinopteri; order Gonorynchiformes; family Chanidae; genus Chanos; species Chanos chanos. The sequence continues at coordinate 21,429,303 of NC_044508.1, read as the reverse complement.
CATCTAATCTCCTCACTGCATTTCTCAACATCTCCTCCCAAACCCCATCTAATCTCCTCACTGCATTTCTCAACATCTCCTCCCAAACCCCATCTAATCTCCTCACTGCATTTCTCAACATCTCCTCCCGATCCCCATCTAATCTCCTCACTGCATTTCTCAACATCTCCTCCCAAACCCCATCTAATCTCCTCACTGCATTTCTTAACATCTCCTCCCAAACCCCATCTAATCTCCTCACTGCATTTCTCAACATCTCCTCTCAATCCCACCACAGCTCAAGGGTCCCACTTGGTTAGCATGAGGGTCATACAGATGAAACCAATAGTGTGTTTGGTGATTTGTCACGAATCTGAACAAGCAGTGTTGATCTCCAGTGTTGATCTCCAGTGTTGATCCCCAGTGTTGATCCCCAGTGTTAATCTCCAGCGTTAATCTCCAGTCAGACTGAAATGAACATGCTGTTGTCCTCTGCCAACAGCCCACTGACCCTTCTGGCTGGTCCAGTGGATGTTCTTGACTGCCGCCCGCTGTCCCAGCTGGGTCTTGGTTGAATTGGAGTCTAAATTGGCTTGATTTTGGGTCAGGACCATGGGTTGAAAGGCTGGGTTTGAGGTAAAGTGCAGCTCAGGACCAGTGAAGATTCAGCATGTGCTCACTCAAAGGAGCTGTGCAGAGATGCAAATACAGTTAGAGCAATGTTCAAAGACGGAGAGCATTTTTGTGTGCTGCATTTTTGGCAAAAAACATACCCCCACACATACCCACATACACTCACACTCACTCACACACCCACTCACACTCACACTCCCACACACACACACCCAGACACTGAAACACACAAGTAATGACATGGCTCCTTTGGCAGAGTAGCTGTGTGTTGTGCTCATCACTGAATTATCCTCATGGCAGAAAAAACATTAACTGTCATAATCTGAGAATACTCTGTTATCACAGCATTTCAGCCACGGTGTTTCCCTGTTATTAACTGGTCTCCCTGTTATGAACTGGTCTCCTGGTGTGAAGAGGGCAGTTTACCCACACTGGCTGTGTGAGACCATCTGATCACACATAACCACACACACACACACACACACACACACACGCATGCACACACAGGCACACACATGCACACACACACACACACACACACACACACACACACTGTAGTTAAATCCGTAACCTTAGATGCTGTTTAGTTGTTGGCCGTTTTCCTGTATTTGGCACTGTATTTGGCTGTGAATCATACCTGTGTTCAGTGACGGTGGGAGAGAAGCAAACAGGCAGGTATGCATGCAGGCGATTTAGTGGTTAAAGGAAAATTGTTTGAAGGGTTGGAATTCCCTAATCAAAAAAGGGCTTTCTAAAGTGTATGTTACCAAAAGTATAAAGCTTTCTAAATGGCAAATTAAACTGAGCATATCGAAGCGTAGAAGCATTGAAGCAGTTAAAAACTATTGGGCACCCAGCATCTTCCATTGTCTAAACTATGAGACTCTACCTGGGCACATGGAAGATGCCATTTTAACTGATCAGGTATCCTGTGGCAAAATAAAAGTCTCAAGCCAAAGGCCAATGACAAACACACACTTCCACCACAATTGCACACTGTCCTCTAATTCTCTATGGACCCAGCAACAGACTCCAGACAATATATAACTGTGCTCATTTCTCTCCCTCTCTCTCCCTCTCTCTCTCCCTCCCTCTCTCTCCCTCCCTCTCTCTCTCCCTCTCTCTCTCTTTCTCCACCTCTCTCTCTCTCTCTCTCCCTCTCTCTCTTTCTCCCCTCTCTCTCTCTCCCTCCCTCTCTCTCTCTCTTTCTCCTCCTCTCTCTCCCTCTCACTCTCTCTCCCCCCCCCCCCCCCTCTCTCTCTCTCTGCCTACAAAAGAGAAGGTTTTACTCCAGAGGGGAGAGAGAGAGAGAGAGAAAGAGAGGGATCATGAACTGCATTTGTTTAAAGTGATACCCATATTAAAATAGATGAAAAACATTTTTTCTTTGAATTAACACACATCTGCTCCTTGACTTGTCATTGGGCAATCCAAACATTTCTGGAAGTGCAGTAATTTTGAGATGATCATTCAAATGTTTGAACAAAGCCTAGCATTATTAGGACCATTTGTGAACAGTGACCAAAAAATCAGGATAGTCACTGAGATGAGAGGGAAAGAGAGTGGAACAGCAGGCCTGGAAATCAAATCAGATGTCTGTCCAGTTTAACCAGCAGACTCATCTAAAACCTGTCTGACAGAGCCGAGCGGGTTACAGAGCTGGAAAAAAAACTCCACTTGGTTGTGATTATACTGACATGAGAGAATGACAGAGAGAAGGTTTCTCTGCAGGATTTACTGATGCTCTGTGTCGTATTTTGGTCATGGAAATGCAGAGGTTTAATGACTGAACTCTCCATGAGCAAATCTGTGTCAAACCGCAGTCAGGCAGAAGAGAGTCAAACTGGGGACTTAAGGACAGTTTCATGGAGTCAAATATGATTATATGATTCTTATGCAACCCTAAAATTGTGGATTTTTTGTGGTTCATGTTATTGATGTACAAGCTCTCTTAAACTGTTATTAGAGTCGATCTCTTCTCTGTAGCCGTACATGCTGAAGAATTCAGTAAATGGTGGGTTACTTTGAATATGAATGGAAAGTGCAGTTCTCCGTGACAGATTGCCATAAAGAATGGAGAGAGATTACTCAACACACTCTATTCTCCCCCCATACCAAGCCAGGGATTAGTGGAAAGGAGGAGTAAAGGGAGGCTACCCCTATGTCCAGAAGACATGAGGAGGTGAAAAAAGGAAGGTAAACAGGAGAATAAAATAAGGAGATTGAGAGTTGTGCTGTGTTTAGTGTAGAGGCTTAGTCTCCTCTGTGGCTTTATAAATCACCATCAGTGAGAGTGATGAAGCTCACTGGGGAAGAGAATGAATGAAGACAAGTAATGAGAGGGAGGGAAAGAAGGAGAGAAAGATTGTTGGTAGGTAGAAGCTGCTCCCAGGATGAGGAGAGACATCTGCCTCAGTCTGTTTCATCAGCCACCTCAATCAAAGACACGTGACTGTGTGTGTGTGTGTGTGTGTGTGTGTGTGCATGTATGTATGTATGTATGTATGTACTTGTACAGCTATTATAAAGGTTGAGGTTAGGCATTTAGTTGTGATGGTTGAGGTTAGGGTAAGGGGCTAGCAAATGCATTATGTCAATGAGTGTCCCCACAAAGATAGAATTACAAGTGTGTGTGTGTGTGTGTGTGTGTGTGTGTGTGCGTGTGTGTGCGTGTGCGTGCGTGTGCGTGTGCGTGCTTGTGCGTGCGTGTGCGTGTGTGCGTGCGTGTGTGCGCGTGTGTGCGTGCGTGTGTGTGTGCGTGTGTGTGTGTGTGTGTGTGTATTTGTGCGTGTGTGTGTGTGTGTGTGTGCGTGTGTGTGCGTGTGCGTGCGTGCGTGTGCGTGTGTGTGCGTGCGTGTGTGTGTGTGCGTGCGTGTGTGTGTGTGTGTGCGTGTGTGTGCTGGTGAGAGAGAGTTTGTGGCATGCATGTGTATATTTAGGTGCAGTGGTTCTGTGCCCAGTAGCAGGTGCTGGGTAATTTTAGCCGAGCCCATTAACACTGTGTTACTGACACAAGGCATTTTAACAGCATATTATCACTTAGCTAACACACTTACACTGCTCACTGTGTGTCATGTCCCCCCCCCCCCCCCCCCCCCCCCCCTCTCTCTCTCTCTCTCTCTCTCTCTCTCTCTCTCCCTCCATTTATCTGTCCGTCTCTAGAGTTTTAGAGTCTTTTTTGTGCTTCATCATGGTTTTTGTCCTTTCCTCTACTCTGCAAAACCTTTCCACTCTACTCACACATACACACATAAACCTCACACAGGTTCCTGATGTGTGTGTGTGTGTGTGTGTGTGTATGCCCCTTTTCAGCCTAGCTTGACAGTTAAGGATCATTCATGACCAGAGGAATCTTGGGTAATGAGAGAAATCTGCACACACTGGCATGCGCGCGCACACACCCTTCAGTAACTGTCACCACCCTGACAAATGATGGAGGACGGTCAGTTTAACCCGTTAGCGCAGGCAGAGAGCAAAAGGATGGGGAGGCGGGAGAGGGAGAAAGAGAAAGAGAAAGGAGAGAGTGAAAGGGAGCGAGGGAGAGAGAAAGGGAGACTGAAAGAGAGGTAGATGTAGATAGAGGTAGATACAGATATACACCCTGTGTGTGTGCGTGTGTGTGTGTGCGTGTGTGTGTGTGTGTGTGTGTGTGTGTGTGTGTGTGTGTGTGTGTGTGTGTGCTGGTGAGAGAGAGTTTGGGTGCATGCATGTGTATATTTAGTGTGTATATATATATTTGTGTGTGTGTGTGTGTGTATTAGAGCCCGACCGATAAATTGGCCGATATGAGCTAATTGCAGATAAATCAGTATCCTTCAATCTTCAGCCATGTTATGACATTCATGTCAGCTATGCCTGGTTCTGCTGCAGTAATGTAAAAGCTGCTGCAGACAGTCAAAACATCACATTTACGTTTAATGTTATGGTAGTTGAGTGATGTAGACTAAGCTGTTGACAAACTTGATTGTAGGTTTATTTATGAAACAGCGTGGTAGTTTTAGCGAGTAAACAAACAACGGTCCTGCCATTTCTCCCTCGTCTCGTCTGAAAACGTTCTCTGGCGACATCGCTCACAGCGGCTGATGCCATGTTTATCAGTGGAAGACTGCTAACGTTAATGAGAGATTAAGCTGTAGTGTTTAACTTATTCTGCCTAAATGAAGCAATGCTAAATATATCTGTGACTCTCATGTCTGTGGTTACAGTCGGTGCGGTGGAAATGATTAAACCAGAGGGGACACGTAAATAAACATGAGCTGAACAAGCATCTTATAGCCAAACAAAGTTTCTTTTTCAAACTTTCTGTGAAATCCCAAATCCGCATGAAAAGTCCTATATCAGTCAGGCTCAAATATAAATATATGTACACATTGTATGTTTATATATTTTGCTGTGGACAGGCTGACTGTCTGAGTCAGTGGTATCTTATATTATTACATCGCCCAAGTTTTTTTTCTACTGGTTGAAGTGGAGTTATACAGGTTTTACAGGTTAGAGTGGAGTTATACAGGTTTTTACAGGTTGGAGTGGAGTTATACAGGTTTTACAGGTTAGAGTGGAGTCATACAGGTTTTTACAGGTTGGAGTGGAGTTATACAGGTTTTTACAGGTTGGAGTGGAGTTATACAGGTTTTTACAGGTTAGAGTGAAGTTACACTGTGTGTGTGTCTGACACTGTGTCTGTGTGTGTGTCTGATACTGTGTCTGTGTGTGTGTCTGACACTGTGTCTGTGTGTGTGTCTGACACTGTGTCTGTGTGTGTCTGACACTGTGTCTGTGTGTGTGTCTGACACTGTGTCTGTATGTGTCTGACACTGTGTGTGTGTCTGACACTGTGTCTGTGTGTGTGTCTGACACTGTGTCTGTGTGTGTATCTGACACTGTGTCTGTGTGTGTGTGTCTGACACTGTGTCTGTGTGTGTGTCTGACACTGTGTCTGTGTGTGTATCTGACACTGTGTCTGTGTGTGTGTCTGACACTGTGTCTGTGTGTGTGTCTGACACTGTGTCTGTGTGTGTGTCTGACACTGTGTCTGTGTGTGTATCTGACACTGTGTCTGTGTGTGTGTCTGACACTGTGTCTGTGTGTGTGTCTGACACTGTGTCTGTGTCTGTGTGTCTGACACTGTGTCTGTGTGTGTGTCTGACACTGTGTCTGTGTGTGTCTGACACTGTGTCTGTGTGTGTGTCTGACACTGTGTGTGTGTCTGACACTGTGTCTGTGTGTGTGTCTGACACTGTGTCTGTGTGTGTGTCTGACACTGTGTCTGTATGTGTCTGACACTGTGTCTGTGTGTGTATCTGACACTTTGTCTGTGTGTGTGTCTGACACTGTGTCTGTGTGTGTATCTGACACTGTGTCTGTGTGTGTCTGACACTGTGTCTGTGTGTGTATCTGACACTGTGTCTGTGTGTGTGTCTGACACTGTGTGTGTATCTGACACTACAGGCTCTGATATTGTCATGAATCCTGGTGTGATGGACTCGCCCAGTTGGAACATGTCTGCTGATGCAGCAGAAAAAGGTGAGTGTGTTGTTTTTCTCATGTCTATTGTTGTTTTTAGCATTAACATCTAGCATTTTAGATTTTAATAGTGAAAAAATACAGTATTCATTACTGTAGAGTATCCCCATGAATTAATCTGTGTGTGTGTGTGTGTGTGTGTGTGTTTGTCTGTGTGTCTGTGTGTCTGTGTGTGTGTGTGTGATTTGAAACATAGATACGAGGTTCAGGCATAGCATAATAGAGAGTATACACATATCAGCACGCAGCTGTATATACAGGCTTCTGCCCAAATGTCATCGGCATTTTAAATTTGATTTTTGTTACACACACATACTTTAAACTATACAGGTTTTTTCCACATGTTTGGTCTCTGGGCCTCAGCTGTTAAACTAACCCGTTTTTCTCCCTTTCTTTCTCTCTCTCTTTTTTTCTCTCCCTGACTCAAACTTTGGAATAAAGTGAAAGGTAATGATTAAAAGCTAGTTTGTAATTTCCTGTAATTACAGTAGAGGGTAAACTGTAGAAATACAGGCTCCAGTGGGGCATAGTGTCTTGGCATAGCATGAATGCAGTACACAACACACACACAGTAATTGTTATGCATGTCACAAATAGAAACACACACACACACACACTGCAGTGTGCTAAGAGTGAAGGTGTGTTCTGCTCAGTTCTGGAAGACATAGAACTCTTACTTTTTACCACCAGTCTCCTCACAACTTCACATGTCTGAAAAGAGAGACAATCTTTAGCCGCTCGTTCTGTTTTTCTCCAGGAAACCTTTTGGAATAAAGAAAATCTTTCAGCCTGGTAGACAGATTTTATTATTTGATCTTTACTGGGAGCTTTTGAAAGTAGAAATGGTAAAACAATCCACACATTTTAGGTATCAAACTGTCACTGAATGCTGTAGCGGTCCTTCACTCCATGGATGCTGGGCAGAGTTTTGCCCTGTCTGTGCCTTTGTGTTAGAGTCAGACTCTAGTCTGTAACCCTGTCTGTGCCTTTGTGTTAGAGTCAGACTCTAGTCTGTAACCCTGTCTGTGCCTTTGTGTTAGAGTCAGACTCTAGTCTGTAACCCTGTCTGTGCCTTTGTGTTAGAGTCAGACTCTAGTCTGTAACCCTGTCTGTGCCTTTGTGTTAGAGTCAGACCCTAGTCTGTAACCCTGTCTGTGCCTTTGTGTTAGAGTCAGACCCTAGTCTGTAACCCTGTCTGTGCCTTTGTGTTAGAGTCAGACTCTAGTCTGTAACCCTGTCTGTGCCTTTGTGTTAGTGTCAGACTCTAGTCTGTAACCCTGTCTGTGCCTTTGTGTTAGAGTCAGACTCTAGTCTGTAACCCTGTCTGTGCCTTTGTGTTAGTGTCAGACTCTAGTCTGTAACCCTGTCTGT
>NC_044508.1:21399297-21414297 GCF_902362185.1 Chanos chanos | reverse complement strand
AACACTTGGCAAAGCATTCCAGAGAATTCCAAAGCATACTTATTCCACAGCATTCCAAAATGTTCTAGAGCATTCTTTTTGCAGATGGGTGTGTGTTGTGTTGCGAGGTTGGCCTGGAATGCTCTCTCATAAACATTTGCTTTGGTTCATTCGTCAGACATGTTCACATTATTGTCAGTGCGCCTGTGTTCCAGGCCGTGTTTGGCTGGGGCACTATCAGCTCCTGTTTCACCACTGGCCATTTTCAGACCTGTGTCTCTGTCGTCCTGAGATCTGAGGTTTTCAGACCTGAGTCTGTCGTCCTGAGAGCTGAGGTTTTCAGACCTGAGTCTGTCGTCCTGAGAGCTGAGGTTTTCAGACCTGAGTCTGTCGTCCTGAGAGCTGAGGTTTTCAGACCTGAGTCTGTCGTCCTGAGAGCTGAGGTTTTCAGACCTGAGTCTGTCGTCCTGAGAGCTGAGGTTTTCAGACCTGTGTCTGTGGTCCTGAGAGCTGAGGTTTTCAGACCTGTGTCTGTCGTCCTGAGAGCTGAGGTTTTCAGACCTGAGTCTGTCGTCCTGAGAGCTGAGGTTTTCAGACCTGTGTCTGTGGTCCTGAGAGCTGAGGTTTTCAGACCTGTGTCTGTGGTCCTGAGAGCTGAGGTTTTCAGACCTGTGTCTGTCGTCTTGAGAGCTGAGGTTTTCAGACCTGAGTCTGTCGTCCTGAGAGCTGAGGTTTTCAGACCTGTGTCTGTGGTCCTGAGAGCTGAGGTTTTCAGACCTGTGTCTGTCGTCTTGAGAGCTGAGGTTTTCAGACCTGTGTCTGTTGTCCTGAGAGCTGAGGTTTTCAGACCTGAGTCTGTCGTCCTGAGAGCTGAGGTTTTCAGACCTGAGTCTGTCGTCCTGAGAGCTGAGGTTTTCAGACCTGAGTCTGTCGTCCTGAGAGCTGAGGTTTTCAGACCTGTGTCTGTGGTCCTGAGAGCTGAGGTTTTCAGACCTGTGTCTGTCGTCTTGAGAGCTGAGGTTTTCAGACCTGTGTCTGTTGTCCTGAGAGCTGAGGTTTTCAGACCTGTGTCTGTGGTCCTGAGAGCTGAGGTTTTCAGACCTGTGTCTGTTGTCCTGAGAGCTGAGGTTTTCAGACCTGAGTCTGTGGTCCTGAGAGCTGAGGTTTTCAGACCTGTGTCTGTGGTCCTGAGAGCTGAGGTTTTCAGACCTGTGTCTGTCGTCCTGAGAGCTGAGATTTTCAGACCTGTGTCTGTGGTCCTGAGAGCTGAGGTTTTCAGACCTGTGTCTGTCGTCCTGAGAGCTGAGGTTTCACACCCATTTTGGCCACAGTCATCACTCAAGCCTGACAGTGGAATAGGCTAATTGTGCTGAAGGTTCTCAGTGAATAAGAAAAACTGGAAGCATATATGTTTTTATGAAAGCTTGTGATGTCACATATATGTCCTGTATATATTCTATAGATCACAGCCTGTGCGAGTCCTTACTGTTAGCATATGTTTGCTGGCATTTAGGACATTTCCAGCATGTGCAGATGTCTCATTCCCTCAGCCTCAGTGAGTGTGTGCCGTCTGTGGGTGCTAATATAGACAAATGTGCCACGTTTCCAAATCAGACTGCTAAATCAAGAAAGGATCCAGGCTAGTGACCACATGTGAGATTTACACCGCGTCAAATTAACGCGCAATTCATTTGGCATTAAAATGGCAGACGTGTTTCTCTTTGTTAATTATTCCAGTTTAGAAATCTAGCAAGACATGTTAAACTGTAAGTGTAACTTTAAACTGTAAATTAGTGCTTAATCATGAAATCTGGGAGAGGAGTCACTGAATAAATCCAGCAGGACTTCACTCAGTCATTTTCTCCTTTGTCTTCTACCACACGGTAATATACCTTGGACACGAGATCCAAAACTCGTGGCCATGAACTTAATCTTATGCTACTGAGTTTTTTGTGGCCATATTTTGAAGGAACAGGTTTGTTTGATGTATAAGTGTCACGTCTCAGCCATGCCCTGCTTTCTCAGCCAAAACCAAACCAAATCAAGCCGAAAACCAAACCAAATCAAGCCTAAATCAAAGAGGAAGAGAGGGGTGTCTTAATTAGAAATAAAATGCCTCTTCTCTACAGTTATGTGATTCCACATTTTTCATTATACTGTCTGTGTGATGATATGATAATATCTGTTTGATAATATCAGTGTGTCCTACACTCACCCCCAAACACAGAGAGGGGTTTATACTGAGGCCTGGGAGTTTGTCGAGTCATAGCTCATGTCCTTTGCTTTGCTTTCATTATGTTTTTAATCAGCTGTGAAAACATGTCTGACATGAGAGCTTAAGAGGACGAACAGCATGCTGTCCTGAGGATCTATGGAGTAAGGAGAGCTCAGGCAGGCCTTTGTGAGGCCTGAGTTAGGATGGGCTTTTATGAAGGGAAAGTAGTGCTGCTTTATGCCTGACTGCTCCCAAGGAGTGCCCTCTTTGCTCTATGACAACACTCTTTAAAGAGTTCCATTCATAGGCCTTCTAATAAATGCAATATGGATTTTTCCCCTCTCCCTCACATTTCACCTTTTCCTGCTTTACCGGGACCACCTGGAATGCCCGTAACCCGAATCCGTCCAATGAGGAGCAAGCTGGCCGAGAACAAAGGAGTACGTTGTTGTGGCCCAACCACCAATCACTCGTTTTAGGATGCTTAGACTCTTACATCTCTCTCTCTCTCTCTCTCTTTCTTTTTCTCTTTCTCTCTCTTCCTGTCAGACGCTAGTCTGTCGTTCCTGAGCTCCCGCCAAGATGTTTTCACAGGCCAGAACAAACAATGTGGGGGAAAAGGCTCCTTCAGTTAGCCCTGCTACAGCGGGCTCCCCTCCCCCATCAGACCTCCTCCTGTAGAGCAAAATGAGAGAAAGAGAAGAAGAGGGGAGGAGAACAGCGTTACCACCGAGGAGTGCACCCTTTATTCGTCAGGACATTCTTTGATCCTGGGGTTCAGTGATTGTGGTTCGGGGTTCAGTGATTGTGGTCTGATCCTGGGGTTCAGTGACTATGGTTTGGGGTTCAATGATTGTGGTCTGATCCTGGGGTTCAGTGATTGTGGTTCGGGGTTCAATGATTATGGTCTGATCCTGGGGTTCAGTGATTGTGGTTTGGGGTTCAATGATTGTGGTCTGATCCTGGGGTTCAGTGATTGTGGTTCGGGGTTCAGTGATTGTGGTCTGATCCTGGGGTTCAGTGATTGTGGTTCGGGGTTCAGTGATTGTGGTCTGATCCTGGGGTTCAGTGATTGTGGTTCGGGGTTCAGTGATTGTGGTCTGATCCTGGGGTTCAGTGATTGTGGTTCGGGGTTCAGTGATTGTGGTCTGATCCTGGGGTTCAGTGATTGTGGTTCGGGGTTCAGTGATTGTGGTCTGATCCTGGGGTTCAGTGATTGTGGTTCGGGGTTCAGTGATTGTGGTCTGATCCTGGGGTTCAGTGATTGTGGTCTAATCCTGGGGTTCAGTGACTGTGGTGTTGGTGTTGAGCTGAGAGGCATGAGGTGGGTTAAAGGTTGGGAGGTGTTCTGGTTGGAGATGGATAGTACGCTGCAATCATGCTGGCAGCCAAACCAACTTTCCAATGCAGGCAAAGTGCCTTTGGTTTACTTATGTCTATTGGTTTGGTGCTTTTTTTTTTTTTTCAGTTTATTTACATTCTTTGTTTCTATGTGAGTGCTGATTTGTTAAAATATCAGCATAGAGGTCTGAGGTTGTCTGTCTGTGTTTTGGTTCTTTCAGTGTGTCTCCCCAGTGCCAAAGGGCTTTAGTGTTATCAGTTATGAGAGTGCTCAAGTCATCGTTACCAGCCTTACTGAGAAAGACTCTCATTCAGGTTCATTTGGAGAAAATTAATAACACGAGGTAAGCCCGGTCGTAAATTAGCCTTAACAAAATATTAATTTGTGTGTAAACGAGCATGAGTTCTGCTGTGAGATTTTACCCTGAGGAGAGTAGTGTGCGCTGTGCTGCAGGCCCTCTCTGAAACAAACGCCTGTGTGTTAAAACAGCTCTTGAGAGTCCGAGTGTCTGTAACGCTACTCATTGTTTACAACATACCATTTTCCTCTTGTTTTAAAAGATTAGCATTACCGTCACTCTTCTGTCAGGCCTGTTTAATATTCCCAAAGCTTGAGACGGAGACATTTCTTTCAGTGATGAAGAAGAAAAAACACTCTGTTTTTTCTTTCCCTCCTTTTCTCCTTTATTGGGTGAACCGAGAGATTTTTAACATAGTCCAGACCACCGCTCTCTCCGTGGGTTTTGCCAGTGGGGTGCGGGCACTGGGGATTTCTCATCTCAAACAAGCCTCTGCTTTCCTTTGAGTGAAGACTTCCATAATAAAAGCCTCTGCTTTCCTTTGAGTGAAGACCTCCACAATAAAAGCCCAGAAAAGTCGAGAGTCAAATTCATCTCAGTTTTCAGCCTTTGCTAAGAGCATTTAACCTGAGTCTGTCTGTCTGTCTGAGTTATTAACAAACCTCAAATTTCATTTTTCATTTCATAATCATTTGTTTTTTTTAGTATAATATAAACATTTAACAATTCAGCTGTTGCTTTGCGTGATGACTAACTCACCAAATGCAGATGTTACTTTGATTATCTGTAGTTGTGTGTTTAGGACAGGCTGAGTGAAGATGTGGTACTGTCTGTGTTCTCCCTGCATAGAGCAGTGTCTAAAGCCAAAAGTCTTCTCTGATTCTCATTTCTAGTATATTTCTTACATGACCCCTCATGTCAGACAGTCCTTCACTGAATTTTTAAACACACACACACAAAATCAAAGGCTAAATGTTAAATTGTTGATTTGTCAGAAGTGCACTGAAATAAACAGTAAATGTGGCAAAGTTTGATATGAGAACTGATCTTATTTTATGTAGGGGAGAGTGGACTGGTTGGTTTTGGGGGTCAGAAAGAGAGGAAAGGTTTGCATTAGAGCTATTAAAGAAACAGAGTGAAGATGTCTCCAGTTACTCTCAGACAATAGATCCTCTAAAGTTTGTCTCACTTTACTATCAAGGACTGACTGCTGCCTTCTGTTTCACCAAAAATAAAGAGTAAGAATCTAATCCTTAAGTAAGTACGCCATCAGTTTTCACGAGCACTCAATTTGTCCCATCTTTCCATGCCTGTGGGGGCCCTCGGTTCACCCACACACACACACACACACACACACACACTGTTCGGTCTCTTCTTGTTATGGATCAGTTTTAACCAAGTGCTGATTGACTGAAGATTGGGGCCTTAATATGTGTCACTAGGGAGACGACCTTCGACCTAGTATGGTTTGTGTCAGAGTCTGTAACAGGAGCCCCTGGGTTACAGCACGCCCACCACACACACACACCCAGACACACACACACCACACACAGACACACGCCCACCACACACAGACACACGCCCACCACACACAGACACACGCCCACCACACACAGACACACGCCCACCACACACAGACACACGCCCACCACACACAGACACACGCCCACCACACACAGACACACACACAGACACACACAGACACACGCCCACCACACACAGACACACGCCCACCACACACAGACACACGCCCACCACACACAGACACACACCCACCACACACAGACACACGCCCACCACACACAGACACACGCCCACCACACACAGACACACGCCCACCACACACAGACACACGCCCACCACACACAGACACACACACACACACCCAGACACACACACACACACAGACACACACACAGACACACACACACACACCCAGACACACACACACACACCCAACCACACTCACAGACACACACACACACACCCAGACACACACACACACATACATACACATACACACACACAGACACACACATACACACATACATACACATACACACACACAGACACACACATACACACATACATACACATACACACACACAGACACACACAGACACACACACACACACACCCAGACACACACACACACATACATACACATACACACACACAGACACACACACCACACACAGACACACGCCCACCACACACAGACACACACACACACACCCAGACACACACACACACACCCAGACACACACACACACATACATACACATACACACACACAGACACACACACACACACACCCAGACACACACACACACATACATACACATACACACACACACACACACACATACACACAGACACACACACACACACCCAGACACACACACACACATACATACACATACACACACACAGACACACACACACACACCCAGACACACACACAGACACACACATACACACCCAGACACACACACAGACACCCACCACACACAGACACACACACACACACACCCAGACACACACACACACATACATACACATACACACACACAGACACACACACACACACCCAGACACACACACAGACACACACATACACACCCAGACACACACACAGACACCCACCACACACAGACACACACACACACACACCCAGACACACACACACACATACATACACATACACACACACAGACACACACACACACACCCAGACACACACACAGACACACACATACACACCCAGACACACACACAGACACACACATACACACCCAGACACACACACACACATACATACACATACACACACACACACACACACATACATACACATACACACACACACACACACACATACATACACATACACACACACAGACACACACATACACACAGACACACACACACACACATACACACACACACACACAGACACACATACACACAGACACACACACACACACACATACACACACACACACACACACACACACACACACACACACACACACAATCATGCATGCATGCTTGTGCATTTGTGTGTGTGTGTGTGTGTGTGTATGTGTGTGTGTGTGTGTTTGTCCATCTGCTTCACCTTATGGTGATGTTTGTATGTTTGCCGTGGTGTCAGGCCTGTGATAGCGGTGTTGTTGGTAGAGGTCAGGTTGGTAGAGAGGCAGCATAACCTAATGAATGATCCCTCTGTTTTCTTCCTGTTACCTCCGTCCCACCACCCAGCATTCTGCCCTCCAAATGATGAGGGAGAAAGAGGCTTTTATCTGGCTTTGGCTGGCTCTTCAATCACTGTTTCCACCCCACTGCATTTCTCCACTGTCTCATTACATGAGTCTGGGTCCCACTGAACTTAATCAAACGGCTTCTTCTGGAAAACCACAGGTTGTATGTCCATTGCTTAGCTGTTAAAACTTGTAGATTAATGTCTAATTGGGTTGGATATTACATGTTGGAGGTTTTAAGTCTGTACAGTTGGGGGGCAGTCAGAATCCACAGTTTATCAGATGAATGGCCTGAGCTGGGGGTGGGGGGGTAGGTGGGGGTTGAGTAGGAGCTTGTTAGCAGAGCCAGATAGCGTAAGTAAAGCTGTTGACTTAATAAAATAAAAGAATAGGTTGCAGTGGTTAGTGGAGAATCATACAGGTATGTAAGAAGTTTCCATTTTAAATTCGGCAGTGATGCATAAATTTTAAAATCCCCTGGACTGTCACTGGGAGTGTTCAGTCAATATTTCATTTGCAAAGACACACACTCAGACACACATTCTCACTGTAACCCCTACTACCTCCCTCTCCTCCCCTTTCCTTCTCTCCCTCTCTTTTTACCCTTTTCCTGTTCACCCTCTCTTCCTGTGGTGTTTTCATCAGCACGGTTTGATGGCCAAGCCCACTAAAGCTGCTGTAGATGTTCAGCTGAAAACTTGCTGTATTACTTTTAAAGGACGAGCAGCCTGTCAGTTCCCTTTTAAAAGGAAAGTCTCAAAGTTTCGCCCCAGGATGAGTATCACTGCAGCTGATGTCTCTCTCCAACATGCTAGTTGTTTGTTTGGTGGAGTGAAATATAGGAAGGTTGTCTGGACTGGAGCTAACAGAGAGGCTTGGTGATTCATTGGGATGTTTGGTGTTTTGTAGGTTGTTGTGCTGTTTTGGGTCAGTAAACAGAATAATAAACATGTGCTGAGCTGAACTTGTTCTGTGTTTCAGCAGTTATGGAGTCAGGGCAGACCAGTATGGCAGACTGGGCAGTTATGGAGTCAGGGCAGACCAGTATGGCAGACTGGGCAGTATGGAGTCAGGGCAGACCAGTATGGCAGACTGCGCAGTTATGGAGTCAGGGCAGACCAGTATGGCAGACTGGGCAGTATGGAGTCAGGGCAGACCAGTATGGCAGACTGCGCAGTTATGGAGTCAGGGCAGACCAGTATGGCAGACTGGGCAGTATGGAGTCAGGGCAGACCAGTATGGCAGACTGGGCAGTATGGAGTCAGGGCAGACCACAATGGCAGACTGGGCAGTATGGAGACATACAGCCTGTTTGTGTCTCAGGGACCTTGAGAGCTGACCCCGAGAGAACTGGGCTGTTTCGCTTTGTGGTCTAAGGTGTTGCAGACTAAATGATGAATGTCTGAGATTCGATGTGTGTATTGGGTGGAGAATGTTCTTATTCTTCTCCTCTCTCTCTCTCTCTCTCTCTCTCTCTCTCTCTCTCTCTCCCTCTCTCTTTTTTCTCTCTCTCTCATTGCCCTTCCCTCCTTACCTGCTTTCTCTTTCTCTGTAGATATCTCTTTTGGGCTTAAAGGCTAGTGTCCTTTGCTCTCAGATAGAGGATCTATTGTCTGAGAGTAACTGGAGACATCTTCACTCTGTTTCTTTAATTCCTCTAATGCAAACCTTTCCTCTCTTTCTGACCCCCAAAACCAACCAGTCCACTCTCCCCTACATAATATAAGATCAGTTCTCATATCAAACTTTGCCACATTTACTGTTTATTTCAGTGCACTTCTGACAAATCAACAATTTAACATTAACCTTTGACTGTGTGTGTGTGTGTGTGTGTGTGTGTGTGTGTGTGTGTGTGTGTCTGTCTGTATGTGTGTGTGTCTGTATGTGTGTGTGTCTGTATGTGTGTGTGTGTGTGTGTGTGTGTGTGAGAGAGTGGTGTGCTAGTGGTGTGTGACTGTCTGTGTGCTGTCATTAAGGGATGTTGAGTGTATCTTGGCCTTGCTGGCCTGTGAGTTGATGGGTTTCATTGTGACTATGTTTGGGACTGAGACTGTGTGTGGAGTAGCTTATAATGATCCCTAATGTGAGATGTGTATTTTGGAGCTGTTTTTATAGCAGTGGCACAGAGAAAGAGCAGTTTTTATCAGTTTGACATGAAATATTAAAGCCCCAGTCTCAAAAGTTATAAAAACACAGAGCCAGAAATTTGTCTTGACCTCCAGGGGAAAGTATGTGTATTTGGGACATAAAACATGTAATTTATTTGGTTGAGTAAATTTCTGTTTTACTGTGAGCTGATCTGAGCTGTGTTATAAGGGCTGAGAGAGTATTTTGTTCTGGGTTATTGCTGGGAAAGATGAGGGAATCCTAAGTATTATTTCTAAACACGAGAGAGCAAACTGACAGCTCCTTAATGGGATGTTACAGCCAATGACAATCCTGTCACCGTATTGTACCAGTGTCACTGTTTTTCCACTTGATTTGTTTACTCTGTATTTTGTCATCAGAGGGGCCAATGTGTTGTTTCTCGTTACAAGAGCATAAAACTGAAACCAAAGGCTTAGTACAGATGTTTAATGAAAGGATGAGTGGGGGAAGACTGTCGGAGGTTTGCGTGTCTGTTTTTTCACTTGAAGGATTGTGAGATTCTTTTTAGACTGAAGTCATCTCATCTGATCCACTCTGCCAGCTGACTGACAGTTGGACGGGCCGGCCGAGGGACAGCCTGACAGCGCTGATGAGGAATGGGCCTGGACAGAGATGTAAACATTCCCAGGTTTGGGATAAGTGGGAAGTTTTATTGGACTCCTGGGCCTGGTCACAGACTCTGACTAACAGAATCCATTTTCTCCACTGTGCAAAGGTGTAGTGCTGATATCTCTATATGAGAATCCTCTGGCCTTAGCCAGGCCGAGAATGGCCTGTCTGATCCGTCTTCTGTAAACCAAAACATTTTTACTTTTCTCAGCTAAGCGCTTGCAACTTTAGGCTGTGTTTGAGCTCAGGCTGGCCAGCATGCAGGAGGAGCAGCCGCGCTTTATCTGGGCCTTAAGTCTCTCTGACGTGGCCCCCTCCACCAGACCCCATCCCATGATAACAGGTTGACGGGTCTTTCTTTTGGGGAGGTTTGTTTAAATAAGTGCATATTGGGATCTTGGGACAGTAAAGTGCTTTTAGATTCCACTCTTATCTCCACTCGGAGCTGCTCTGCATGTGTGTGTGTCTGTGTGTGTGTGTGTGTGTGCGCGTGTGTGTGCGCGTGTGTGTGCGTGTGTGTGTGCGTGCGTGTGTGTGTGTATACATGTGTGCATCATTGGCAGCTATTTTAGATCTACTTATGCTGTCTAGTAAAATACATTTCAGTTTTATTTTAGAAATTGTATTATTGTTAGTTGGAATCTGATTTTAATCACCTTGTTATTCTATATGTAGGGTTAGGGTTAGGGTTGTTTTATGAAATCTAGCCCATGGCCCTCTGTAATAGACTCAGCTCTGCTTTGTCATTCCCAGTTCCTGTCCTCTTAGGGCTGGGTATATAACCAGAGTTTACCGTTCTGTCGTGCTGTTGATGAATGTACCTGACATTACAGGCCAACATTCATCTCTAGCATGTTTCCACAACCAGCTAAATTACATTTAGAATAATGTGATTGAAAAACACATTTAACTGATGTGTGAAGACTGACATATGATAATGTGGAGTTACTTTATAAAGAATATGTGTTGTATTATGTGTTTACTGATGTTTTCATTACTATTAAATTTCATTACCATTAAATATTTTGCTAATACTGAAAAGTGGAGGTGCAGTGTTGGGGTTGAGTGTATTTCTGTAGCAGAGTTTGGGTTCTGTTTATTTCTCAGGGCTACATCAGCAGTGAAGCGTCATGGCTGGGATTTGAACCCACAACCATCTGAATATGTAGCTGCCCCGCTTACTGCTGTGCCCTGATGGGGGGGCAGGTTCATTCCCTCAGGCTGGTTAATTTAGCTTGGCATGAATGTGAGGCAGGTTCATTCCCTCAGGCTGGTTAATTTAGCTTGGCATGAATGTGAGGCAGCTTCTTGCTCAAGTGCCTCTTCAGGTTGGCTGTGGTTTTCCCTGTGGTTATAAAGTTTACACTGTGGGCTATGTTCTGCATCGCTGTAATTGATTGGGCCAGTTTTCTGCCCCGACGAGTTTGTGTGTCATTCAGTGATGAGCACTTTACAGAGACGGTAAAAGGGGTAGTAACTATTCAACCAGTCAGAGGAATAAACCACAGGATGTTATGTAAGATGAGTGCATGCACAAATGTTGATAAAAATGTGTAGTAAATGCCCAGTGTTCACTGCAATTTGAGTTGGTTTTCTTTGTTGTTGATGAGAACTATACATCAGGTATGACTGTCAGAACCATTAGCTCTTGGTCACTGTTAATGCAGAGGTCAGTGCAGAGTAATTTTCATCGCAGTTTTCATAGACAACTTAAACACTGGTAAACATGTGTACAATGTTGACCCCCTCTCCTCTGTGGGTTCTTTCTCTCTGTTTGAGACTGGTACAGTATGTCTGAAGCCTGGTGCTTAATGTGATAATGATCAGGATGGCTGACTGTCAGCAGCACTATGGCTGTCGAGTTAACAATTTGGACTGCTTCACTGTTTATCCAAACAAATACCGCTCATTTACAGAAAGAGAGAGAGAGGGAGAGAGAGGGAGAGAGAGAGGAAGGGAGAGAGTGAGGAAGAGGGAGAGAGAGAGAGAGAGAGAGAGAGAGAGAGAGAGAGAGAATGCTGGGTTGTAACTTCTTTCTCTATCATTCATTCTTCCCTTGGCAGCCACAGGCTCTCACACTGGTCCGATACTCACACACTCAAACACACTAATTTTCTGACGCACAGGCTCACACACTGGTCTGATATACACACGCTGGTCTGATATACACACACTGGTCCAATACTCACACACTCAAACACACTAATTCTCTGACGCACATGCTGCGTAGCTGTGGCTGAGTTTCCAGACCCGGTCTCTGGTTCTGACGGTCTCTCTCACACACTCTCTCTCTCTTCCCAGCCCATGTTGGGTTCAGTCTCTGGTTCTGACAGTCTCTCTCACACACTCTCTCTCTCTTCCCAGCCCATGTTGGGTTCAGTTCATTACTCTCTCATTATATTTTCCCCTATCATGTCACTTTTTCCTCTACACACAAGTTTATCGACTTATTATGAAACAACACCCAGATCTTTTCCTTTTGTGGCACTTAAAACAAATTTATCTTTGAATCTTTCTGTGTTTGATCAGTCAGTACTGTTACTATATATAAAGTGTGTGTGTGTGTATATTTGTGTGCGTGTGTGAGGCCCAATGAGCCAGCTGGGGAGTGTGAGATATGACATCACTTCCTCTCTCTATATGCATGTATAAGTCCACCAGCATTGATGATGCTCAAACATGTTACAGAAATTCGTCTGTGTATCTGGTTTGGTTACAGGCTACATGGTTCCACTGTGTAAACATGCAGTTCTGAGCTAGTTTTCTAGAGTAATTTGAGAGTGGGAGTTTTTTTATAGCCTTTAAACTGGATGGATTCATGGGGAATAGTTTCAGTTTATTGGATCCATACACCAATTTCTACACTGCCCTTGAAAGATGTGTTGCAGAATACTACATTGCCCTCTTGTGTAAATACTTTGAACTGCAAAAAACCACACGTCTTTCTCTCTGGTCATTGTCACGTCTGTATGTGGACCCAGCTTTGGTGTCAGCTGTCCTTATTTCCAACAGCCTGTCACTGGATCAGTTTTTAATACAGTATTGAAGCACTATTGCTTTTTGCCTCATACTCACTCTCCGCTCTCCTCCCCTGTTCTGTTGCAGAGAGGATTTTGACGAGGAGGGATTCTGCCAGCCCTACAGGGGCATAGCGTGTGCCCGTTTCATCGGTAACCGAAGTATCTTTGTGGATTCTCTACAGATGCAGGGGGAGATTGAGACTCAGATCACAGGTACTGCCCACTTTTCTCTGTGTGTGTGTGTGTGTGTGTGTGTGTGCACGTGTGCATATGTGTGTGCGTGTGCATGTGCATGTCTGTATATGTGTATGCGTGTTTTACATTAGTTTATAATTTCTCTCTCTTGTTGAAGTTTGTGTGTGTGTGATAATATTTGACAGAAGCAAGTTTGACTGTTGCCATAATGTTGTTATGGTTAGACAATGAGAGCTTGTTCATATTACAAACCAGGTGTCAAACTGAGGTCAGTCTGTATCATGTCTTCTGTATCTGCCTGTGGAGGATTTGGCTGCAGGACTAAAAATACCAGTATGAGACACAATAATGTGTGGGCAGTCAGACACAGCTCTGAACAGTAACCTCTGTGTCAAGATGACATCCCCTTAGACAAAAACACTGACCTCAGTACAGTCTTAAGTTATGATTACAGTCTGATTGGATTAGAGAGCAGTGTCCAGACAGATCCCGGTGTGTTCCTGTGTTATAGGCTGTCATGGCCAGTGAGAGTTCAGGGCAGAGTATCAGTGTGTATAATCCACTCATGTCACTCACTAACATTAACTCCAGTGATGTGGCTGCTTCCTCCTGAAAGTCCCTCTTCATTGCTCTTCATCAAGATTGCCCTGTCAGTCATCAGCATTCTTAAACATGAATCATGGAGACACACACTTTTCTGTGGTTACAATTCAAAGCCAAGTGAAAAAACACAAAACATAGGAGTGTCTGTCTGTGGGTGAGTCTGACTCAGACATCTCCTGGGTTTTTTTCCCTGGAACCTCAAACTTTTATTCCTGTGCTTCATTTGCTCTCCTGATTAATCCTCACAGTTAAAAATACTAAACAGGGTGTGTGGGTATAAACAGGGTGTGTGGGGATAAACAGGGTGTGTTGGGATAAACAAGGTGTGTGGGGATAAACAGGGTGTGTGAGAATAAACAGGGTGTGTTGGGAATAAACAGGGTGTGTGAGTATAAACAGGGTGTGTGGGGATAAACAGGGTGTGTGAGAATAAACAGGGTGTGTGAGAATAAACAGGGTGTGTGGGAATAAACAGGGTGTGTGGGAATAAACAGGGTGTGTGAGAATAAACAGGGTGTGTGGGAATAAACAGGGTGTGTGAGAATAAACAGGGTGTGTGAGAATAAATAGGGTGTGTGGGAATAAACAGGGTGTGTGAGAATAAACAGGGTGTGTGAGAATAAACAGGGTGTGTTGGGAATAAACAGGGTGTGTTGGGAATAAACAGGGTGTGTGGGGATAAACAAGGTGTGTGGGGATAAACAGGGTGTGTGAGAATAAACAGGGTGTGTGAGAATAAACAGGGTGTGTTGGGAATAAACAGGGTGTGTGGGAATAAACAGGGTGTGTGGGAATAAACAGGGTGTGTGGGGATAAACAGGGTGTGTGGGAATAAACAGGGTGTGTGAGAATAAACAGGGTGTGTTGGGATAAACAGGGTGTGTGAGAATAAACAGGGTGTGTGAGAATAATCAGGGTGTGTGGGGATAAACAGGGTGTGTTGGGATAAACAGGGTGTGTGAGAATAAACAGGGTGTGTTGGGATAAACAGGGTGTGTGAGAATAAACAGGGTGTGTGAGAATAAACAGGGTGTGTGGGGATAAACCTCCACAGTCAATCTTCTCCCATGGTCCATGAGATCCCTGAGTCAACCATTAACCCGTACCGCAATGGGTTAATGACCAAGTCAAATGCATATCCCTTAGCACAGTGGGTTAATGACCAAGTCAAGTGCATAACCCTTAGCACAGTGGGTTAATGACCAAGTCAAGTGCATAACCCTTAGCACAGTGGGATGTTCATTGCTTGAGTAGGAGCCCTATTCATGCACCTGATCTCATTACTTTATATTCCTTATTTACTCAGGTGTTTCCTTTGTTTTGTCATTGAC
>NC_044508.1:21336797-21394297 GCF_902362185.1 Chanos chanos | reverse complement strand
GATGTCTCCGGAGGCTATTGCATATGGGAAGTTCACTGTGGATTCAGATATCTGGGCATTTGGTGTGTTGTTATGGGAGATCTTTAGTTTTGGCCTGCAGCCCTATTATGGCTTCAGTAACCAGGAGGTGATGGAGATGGTGAGGAAGAGGCAGCTTTTGCCATGTCCAGAGGATTGCCCTCCACGCATGTACACCCTCATGACTGAATGCTGGCAGGAAGGGCCTGCCCGCAGGCCAAGGTTTAAGGATATTCATGCCCGTCTGCGGGCATGGGAGGGTTTGTCATCCCACGCCAGCTCGAGTACCCCATCAGGGGGCAACGCCACAACTCAAACCACCTCTCTGAGTGCCAGCCCAGTTAGTAACCTCAGCAGCCCTCGATACGCAGGCTATATCTACACCGCCCCACAGGGCATGACGCCCGGGCATATCGCTGGCTTCATGACTGCACCAGTGCCACAAAGCCAGCGTTTCATCCCCGTTAACGGCTTCCCCATTCCTCCAGGCTACGCGGCATTTCCTACTGCTCACTACGCACCTGCTCAGGTGTCCACACGGGTGGTGCAGCACTGCCCTCCGCCCAAAAGCCGCTCACCAAGCAGTGCCAGTGGCTCCACTAGTACAGGCCACGTTACCAGCGTTCCCTCCACAGGCTCCAACCATGACGCTAACACGCCGCTACTCTCACACTGCGTCACACTGGCACCCATGCCCACCGTGGCTGGAGGGGCTGTGCCTGTGTTTGGACACATGTCCCAGAAGGCCGTGCAGATGGACCCTGCTCAGGCAGCCCTGCTGGCCGAGTCCAGCAGACTCATGTACAGCGACACTGTCATCACTGCAGACCTGTGAATCCAAACTCTGTTTACTGTGTACTTAAGAAAAAACATTTGTATTTTTCTCTGTGTGTAAATACAAAAGTGTCTTAATTAAATACAGAGATTTTTAGTCAGAAATGTTTTTATATGGAAAATCAATGTAGGAGAAACACATATACAGACAAAGGAAAAACTCCATCTCATCTTGTCTAGGGTCTGGTCAGGGCCTTGGACAGAAATTGTCTGTTATGATATTCATCAGTGCCACAGCTTTAAGTAATGTCATTTTAAACACACCATTGTTTAGCTGAATTTACATTTGCATTAGGACAGAACTTGATCTGGAGCCTCTGCTTCAGCGTGATTCTGTCTCTCATTTATTTCCTCACTTCTTTTTCAGTCCAGAGTCTTCAGTGCTCAGTCTCTTTGTATGTATTTATCAGACTCCTTCCTTGTCTATCTCTTTGTCTGGAACTCTCTCAGGGTGTTTTCACAGATAGTCCTTTTGAAACAAACCAAATTCAGTCCCCTTAAAGTGGACCAAGAAGTGGACCAACAGAAAAGGGAATCTTTTTCTTTTTGTGTTCACACTGTGAGTTCATTTGAAAGAGGACTCAGTCCTCTTTTCTGGTCCACTTCAGCTCTGATGGGGCCTCAGTCCTCTTTCTGTTCACACTACAGTTCCTCTGGAGCTCTCAGACTGCTTTGGATTATGGGTAGCTTTTACTTGGAATGATATTGCTGCTGCTATACTGGTCTGATCCACATTCCTGTTGTATTTGGTCAATTGTGTTCTTTGTTGCATATCTGGAGAAGCACAGTAGTTTCTTCTTGGACCAAACTAATCCGCGTCCACCAGTCTTGCTATTGTTGCCAATACGGCGGAGTATTAGGGCCACATTGAGGGGGAGAAAATTCTGGGATTTTGAGAATAAACTCAATGTTACGAGAATAAAGTCGTAATTTAACGAGAAAAAAGTCATAATATTACAAGAATAAAGTTGTAATTTTATGAGGAAAAAAACATAATATAAGAAAATATATTACCAGCAACCAACAAAACAGGTGAAAGGTCCTGATACTTATGATCATGTGGTGCTGATGTGCCAAAAGATTAAGTACCGTATTTCATTATTTGTGAAACGTATTGTTGTATCCTTGTTACACAGAGTGAAATACAGAGATGGACATTAGGGGGCGAGAAAGGATGGGAAGCATAGAGGGGAGCAGGATGTGGGGGGGGGGGGGGGGGGGGGGGCTACGGAGGATAATAAAGGGGCTGAATCAATAAGCACTGTATCAGGGATTGCATTGCACCTCTACTAAAGTATAACTTCACAAGATGCACCTCATTTTAAGGCTGCTCTTCTTATATTTCCCCTCTATAATAACACATAGCCCAAAATTACGACTTCGTTCTCGTACTGTTATGACTTTTTCATGTTATACTATGACTTTATTCTCGTTAAATTCCGACATTATTCTTGTAATATTACGACTTTATTCTCAATTATGACTTTATTCTCGTAATATTCTGACTTTATTCTCAAATTCTCTGAATTTTTTTTTCCTCAATGTGGGCCTAATACTCTGTTGTATTACCAGCGGCCATGGTTCCATCTGTTTTTTTTGAGCATCCCAGTGCAATAGTATGTGATCTGTCTACGGCAAGTCTAGAGGGCTAAAATACAGTGGCAAAAGGTGAAGCGAACCTTGAGCATTTTGTGTTCACAGTGCACAGGTTAAGCGAACCACGAAATGAACCGAACTGAGACCACCTTCTGAGGTGGTCTCAGTTTGGTTTGTTTCAGAGGGGTCTGAGTTCATTTGGAGTGTTCTCATATGCACAAAAAATGCTGACTAATCACTCTGAGTTCATTTTGAGGGCTGAAAGGGACTAAGTGTGAAAACACCCTTAGACACCAAAAGGCACACAATCTGCTCTCCGCTTTCAAAGCCTTATCTGATCATTTCATATCTTCTGATTTGGAACAGGGTCCTGCTGATGGATGTGTTTGTTCTCTGCTGCATGATCACTGCTCCTTTTAGTTTCTTAGTGCCTCATTTTTAGCAAATATATCACTAGACTATGAAGAGATTGTAAAATGGTAATAAAAAGAATTGACTGGGTTTATGAGAATAGACACAGAGTGTGAAAGAAACAAACAATGCCATTCATATTATACAAAATGGCAGTGATGTATTGGACATATTACACGATTTTACGATTTTACCTTGATTCAATGTACATGATAATTTGATTATTAGGTGTTGTTTTCTGTGCAAATCAGTTTTCATTTGAGGCAGGTTCTGTAACACTGAGGCTGGAAGACACGTGGATTTGTGTAAGACAATCAGACTGTCTGTTGTCTCACTCTCATGATAATGTCTTGCTTTATTCTGATTATTTGGGCCTGGTCACCATTAGTATACCATTAGTAAATAAAATAAACTGTCCCTTTAGTGTCTGCCAGTATATTCCCACACATACACCCTCTGTATTTCATTGTTTTACTGTTAGTTATCAAACTACTGTATTTATTGGGAAAAATAGATTTGCTTTGTTGTTGACAATCAGTGATCCTGTGTTTGAACCAGGGTTCTGTTCATCTGAAGGTAATCTTGTAAACTGTCACTTTTGGTGTTTACAATATTCCCACTCATTCATCCCATGATGTGCTCTAATACAAATGAAACAATGCATTTTCTCCATCTGTTGTTTGTACTTGATCCAGCAGTCACTCATGCCATCCTGCTTATGACACAGACATGATAAAGGCCGCTTCAGTGAAGGGGTCTCATAATCTGTAGTCATTAAAAGATAATACATCTGTATTTAATACATATTACATATTTTTTGTCTATGATTTGACTTTGTGTGAAGCATTTCTCCCATTCAATATATGTGGAGTTTGTAAACAGGTACAAGCAGAAAACACATAATCCTGATCGAGAACCACTTAAAGTCACATGACTGTGAATCTCTGTGTGTTTGTATCATATCACGGCTCATTTATTTCTGCCTTTATTTTGGACAAGCTTCATTTTATTCTTTCCAGACTCATTGTTTTATCAACCAAGAGCTCTTGTGTTGGTGAGAAGATTTTTGCACAGATGTTTTGTATGACAAAATTATTATTAAACATCAGTTTTTGAACATGTTCTAGAGTTACGTCATTATTTATGTTGTTTTATGTGTATCTTGGTACTTTAAAATGTCATATCAGTTTTCAGAATCTGTCCACTACTATTATCGTGGTCTTACCAGCCTTTTCGAACACTAGGCTAAGATACAATATGTTTCCTGAGGAAACCTGGGTTGATCTCTATGGCTCTGTTTACACCTTGCATTAAGATACGATTTTGGTGATCCGATCACAAGCGGACAGCTCTAAGGTCGTCCGTTTACACCTGGCTTTAGAATCGCGTCTCGAGTGACCACTTGAGATCGGATCTCACTTCCCCGCTCTATATGCCAATAAGCAGGTAAATCGTTTTCCAACACATTACCCCTTTCATTGAATTTCAGTTTTGCTTTTTTGATCGGAGATAGTGCTTATGACATGTGAGCTGTGAGACGAATTCGGTGATCATTGATCGCTGTTTTGGGACATTAAGGCACGTTAAGCTGTTTCCTTATAATGGGCGTCAGTGGAGAGGAAAACGCGTAACGTGAGACAACAACCATACTCTTAGGATTTCGATTTAGATTTTTTGACAGGAGGAGGCATTTCTGACGAGATGTCCGAGAGAAATTTGGTGATCATCGATCGCAGTTTTGGAACATTAAGCCACTTTAAGCTTTTTCACGTTAAACGTTGTTTTGAATCGGCGGGAGTCTGTCGGAAATTAAAAGAAGTAAGAGAAGAAGAAATAAAAAAAATATCCATTTTGCCTGGTGTTGTTGTTGTTGCCTGTTGTCACACTTTAATATGACGCCGTTGGCGAGCGAATGCGTACATACGCGAATGAGTTCGTACTTCCGCATAAGCAGAGGACGTTAGTTGAGTAGGCGGTCGTTCAATGTGGTTGAGTCATATGCGGTCCGGACCACCTCCGAATGTGGTCTGAGCGATCGGATCTCGATGCGACCTCAATGCGCATTAGATGTCTTTACACCTGTACTTTTGAGCTGTCCACTTGTGATCGGATCACCAGAATCGGATCTTCATGCAAGGTGTGAACAGGGCCTGTAATGTTCTCTCTGTGTACACCAGTTGGCAGCACAGACTTGATCTTTGTCTCTTGCTCAGGTGTGTTCTGCAGTGTGTCATGAGAGCTCTGTGTGACACACACAGACTGGGGCATTCCTTTAACACCTGATGACTATCCCCAAATATAGAAACTAATTCAGTGTCAACAAGTAATGAACAGGAATTGCATCAGTCTACATAGTTAAACACCTGGGACCTAATTTATCATATGAATACCTCAGAATTTCTCAGATTTTAGTTTAATTGGAAAGTTATACACTATTATCTTGAAATAATCAACAAATAAAAAACTCGGTGATTAACAATTTGATACGTATGCTTCCGAGATGCTCATAGATGGTATTACTGGCCCAAATCACATTCCCATTAACTGCTACAAACAACTTAAATCAAAGGTTTTATATTATGTAATGCTATGACATTAGTATTAAGTTCACTGTTGTCCACAACATCAACATTGCGTAATGAGTTAAAAATGATTGGAGGATGATCTACATATGATGTGGAAATCCTACCTACAGTTTGACAGTGTGTGTATTGCTGGATTGTGTGCTGTATCACTCATGGTTTAGAATCAGTGAACAGCCACTGTAGGCATAAGGCCATAGAAGGTAAATCCTCCACTATGTTCCACATCCTGCAGCACCTGTTTAACCTAGTCCTGTTCAATCAGCATGGCCCTGGTTAATCTGGCCCTGTTTACTCTGCCTAGTCCTGTTCAATCTGTCCCTGTCCACTCAGCATGGCCCTGGTTAATCTGGCCCTGTTTACTCTACCTAGTCCTGTTCAATCTGTCTCTGTCCACTCTGCCTGGCCCTGGTTAATATAGTAACCCAGCACCTGTTTAACCTAGTCCTGTTTAATCCATCCCTGTCCACTCTGCCTGGCCCTGGTTAATATAGTAACCTAGCATTCAAACATCATTAAAAGAAGCTTCCCATCAAAAATGAAAAGGTGCCATGGCCTAAATTCTACACAACTACAAACAGAACCCATGCAAACAGAAAAATCCACAATGTGTGTCAGAATGTGCACCAAACACCTGTCATGGCCTGCACCAGACTTGATGGCAAGCTACAACCAGACAGTGTGCCAGCAGATATGAAAGCAGAAGCATGCACAATCCCAACCCCCCACATGACTAAAACTAACGAACTGCTATGAGCCTCAGCAGTAGTGATGCTAGAGATAATGTGTCACAAAACCCAAGGTGTAAACCATCCTGGATATTCTTCCCAGAAACTAAGACTGGAAACCAATGTAAGGACAACACAGATGGAGCACAGGAAGCAGACTGAGCTACAAAGGGGTATAACAGTCAATGACAGATCCCGGTTTGTGAGGAGGTAAAATGGCATGTCAATAACTGAGTGCATGGAGTCTGCATTCAGGCTGCAAAGGTACATGAAAGAAGCAAAGGCCAAAGAATAAATGTAATGTAAATGTGAATGCCCTCTTCTCCTGATTACCATCCACGGTATACTCTCAGCTGTGGAAAGACCAACTGCAGATCCACCGAGAGCCGAAACTGAATGGTACTGGAAGAGGATATAAGAGAAAGAGCAGAAACCAGTCATCATCACAACAGCAGATGTCCAACAACAGCTCACAAACCTGAAGAATTTGGCAGCACCTGGGCCTGACATGATCCATGTCCACTGCCTAAAGACAGAGTTGGTCCAATGCACAAGTGAAGTAAGTGCCTGAAATGTCCCATAAGAGAGCTTGATGTTTTTTTTTAAAATATATTTTATATATAGCTAATACTAGCTAATACTGCTGGATAAATTCATTTCCGCTGCTTCTGTCAGAGCTGGGGTCACATTCAAGCGCGTGCGCTCTGTAACGGACGTTAACTGCGTTTAGATACAAGCACAGTTTAGTCAGACTAACGTTACAGTCCTCTCCTCTGCTTCCATGGGAAAAACAGCAACGTCACAAAAAGGACATATCTGTCACAGCCTGCACCTCATCCTTGGACTTTTAGTTTGAAATGTCTTGTGCTCCTGTTCCTTGTGTGTTTCCACCGCTCACCTGATCCTGTTTGTTGTATTTACTAACCTCGTTCCCCCCTTGTTAATTTCATCCAATCATGTTTGCCCTGTTTAGTTTTCCTCTTGTATTTAAGCCCTTGTGTTTCACCTGTCCTTTGTCTATCGTTGTTTGTGTTTATATGCACACTGTTAGGTTGCACCTTTTTGTTATCGGTTTTGTTCCAGTTTGCACCTGTATTTTTATCTTCATTTTGCAAGTAAAGTCCTCCTTTTTGTCACCACAACTTTTGTGTCTTGTGGTTGGGTCCTGCACCACTCCACCGGCGTGACAATATATCCTTCTGTTTATCTAAGTTATTTGATTTTAATTGTAGTTGATTGTTGTCCTTACAACAGAGCATTAGCCCTACATTGAGGAAAAAAAATTCTGAGATTTCGAGTATAAAGTCATTACGAGAATAAAGTTGTAATTTAAGGCTACGTGTTATTTTAGAGGATAAATATCAGAAGAGCAGCCTGCCACCTGCGTTAAAATGAGGAACGAAACTGTAAACCTGTGTTTGCTCAACAAGCAAAACCGCATTTATCAAATGTTTAATGATGGGATTATTAAGTAAATTGTGGATATGTGTGGCACGGCACAACGCCTGAGACAAACAGCAGTTGCCAGAAGTTCAGGCTGCTATTGACTGACCGTTAACTGGAGAAACTGAAGGAGGAACAAGAGAGAATGAGAAAGGTGAAAACCAATGTAGTCCCGTTGTGGATGGGAGCACTCCGGGCTGTGGAAGAGTGGCTCAAACAGATAACAGAAATGACAACACTGATCTCAGTCCAAAAGAGTAAAATCCCGAGAACAGCATAAAACAGATATGCAAAAATGTGATTTGAATCAGATTTGTAAAAATCAGATCTCATGTGATTTTTGCCTGTTCAGACTTGCTACATATGATCGATTCCAATCGGATATGGACATAAACTGGATTTGGACTGACTGTGTGAACATAGCCTACGTTACTGATGGAGCTTGGATATCGTGCTATAAAGTCAGTATAAAATGGTATCGAACACATATTATTAACACCATTGTATTATTTTGGTAATTGCACACTTTGTGCAGTAACTGAAATTGATAACTTTATGTTTTTGTTTCTCTGTTTTCTCTTTTAGATACCCTGACTCCAGACCGGGTGGGTGGGGCTGGACGGCAGACAGCGCAGAAGGGAATTCACAAAGAATGAAATTAAAATTAACTTGTTTTAATAAACTAAATAAACTTTTTTTAACTGATGTGAAGTTGTCCATTGTCATTTACATAAAGATAAATCCCAATGTTTAATAATATAGGGCTATACCTATATTTAATAACATCTTGGCTGTAGATAAAGCAGGACATTTTTTCACAATATTTTAATGTAGTAATAATAATTTGCTGTGGTTTAATGTCGGTTGAAATACCACTGTAGTCCCGATCATCTTTAATAATGGTTTCAACGTTGTTTCAATATTAACCGAGAGGTACAAAAGTGATGAAGACTCAATATCGCAGTTCGACGTTGATTCAGTGAACTTAACGTTGACAGCGGAATGCTGATTTAACATAGCTTCAATGACTGTTTGCTCTCTGGGTGAAAATCAGTGGTTGCTTGTAAAACGTTCAGATCTTTTAAAAGGCATATTTGCTCTCGTTTTTGAGTGTTTTGATTGTTAACTGCTGTGGTTTAATCGGTCCACCCGTTTTTTTAATTGCCGTTTTTAATCGCTTATTTTCCCATTAAAATGAATGGGGAAAGTATTAGGGCTCTGGTACGTCGAGGGTTTGCACACAGCGCTCAAGCCAGTTATGAAATCTCATTCAAAAGCTGATGTTGATGCGCAATCACATTCGCATTTTCTGGCGGAAATAGATCTCTAGTTATTATTATTACTTTTATTCCGGTCATTTTCTGGCCGTATATACTCTCGCAGTTTTCACAATATCTTTCCATTGCAGCGGTGACAGGTCTGTCCTAATCCTGGGTATGTGTCCTTGTATACAGCTAATTGATTGGTTCACTCGTTTATTTTTCTAATTGCCGTTTCAATCGCTTATTTTCCCACTGAAAATGAATGGGGACAGTTTTAGGTCTCAAGCGGAACGACGACGGATTGCACTCACCGGCGGACAGTGGATAGCTGGATCCAGTTATGACATCTCATTTGACTTATAGTCGCGCACATTTTCGATTTTATCGTACCACATGAAGAAACTAAGAATGAGAACACAAATGTAGAATTACGTGGTTTGCAAGCAGCGGCAGTCGATAGTTGAATTCAGTGGTATTTTGCTCCGCGAGGCGATTGATCATAATTAGACTTAGGCTACAGCACATACCAGTTATGAAATCTCATTCAAAAACTGATGCTGCGGCGCAATCACATCCGCATTTTCTCGCGGAAATGCCTCTCTAGTTATTACTCCGGCGATTTTCGCGCAACCGTAGACTCTGAGTGGGTGGTTTTAAAACGGGGGTGCGTCTTTGTACTGACGAGAAACATTCCAAACAAACGAAAAAGAAAAACTAAAACAACAACAACAAAAAAACTCCTGTAGCCTATAAACTTTTATGGTACTTTGATAGGGCGTCCAGTAGAGGGTGACACGGGAATGGATTTTCACTCCTGTCCCATCCCACAACCCACAAAAAAACACTCCTATCTCCTCTCAGTCATGACAGAATTTTTAAAAAAAATCCTGTCACCCCCAATCCAGAAAGAATGACTCCCGTCCCCTCGCGTCCCCATGTTGCGTTTTTCTTAGGAAAGGTAGTTTTTAGGCAAGGCGAAACCCTGTCCTTCAGCGAAGGGTCTCTTATCTTGGCTGCACATGGAAGCAAACGTGTTGGTTACTCAAGCCTTGATCATTTCACGTTTCGCATAATTTTCCTATTTACGCAATTCTCAAAACCACTCGCTCCGGAAGCCATGCTATACCTGACAGATGCTGTAATGACTTGGGCTCTCACAAAGAGTCACATTTCACCACGAGGTATCAGTATACTCTACACTAAAAGGGAAAACATAACAAGCATGAACACACAAACACTTTTGAATACACTACATCTGCTACAACAACAACATTATAATGAGCGAATAACAAAACATATTCAGCAAAGCATACTGGGTCATAAACGCTAAGCACAGTCTCTGCATTACGTTGCCAGGGACTCTACCGTGCAGATTAGATAATAATAATAATAATAATAATAATAATAATAATAATAATAATACTTCATTTGTATAGCACTTTTCATACAAAGAATGTAGCTCAAAGTGCTTTTACATTTCAGCAGAAAGAAAAGTAGAATTAATAAAATAAATAAATAAGCAGTGAATAGCAAATAGACCACACACTGAAAAAGCAAGGATAAACCACATAATCCAAAGGGTATAAAAAAGGAAAGAACATCAAAGCTCAAGAATGAAACAGTTTAGAGTAAAACTAAAGAATAGATCAAATGAAATAAATAGGAATAAAAAGGGCAATTTTAGGAATGGTTAAAATAAATAAAAACCATTAAAACAAAAAGAGAAAAACAAATGAGAAAATTGCTAATAGTACGCTAGACTAAAATGGTATGTTTTTAGTTGCCATTTAAAACTGTCCACTGAGCCTGCCTCTCTAATACTTCTTGGTAGGGTGTTCCACAGTTTAGGTGCATAGTGGATAAAAGCAGCTTTCCCAATATTATTTTTTGGGACTTCTGGAATGTTTAAGAGCGCTGTAGAGGACCTAAGGGCATGTGAAGGAACATAAAACAACAGAGAATCAGAAACATAAGAGGGTGCTAAACCATTAAGAGCTTTGTATACTGGTAGAGTGACTTTAAAATCAATTCAAAGGATACAGGGAGCCAATGCAGTGCAGCTAAAAAAGGAATAAATGCTCTCTTCTTTGTTTTCTTTAAAAGTCTTGCAGCAGAGTTCTGAATTAGCTGTAGATTCTCAATTGACTTTTGGAAGACCAATAAAAATAGCATTTCAGAAGTCCAGTCTACTTGAAATAAAAGCATGAATGAACTTCTCAGCATCCTGTAGAGTTACAAACGGGCGTACTCTGGGAATATTTCTTAAGTAGAAGAAGGCTGCTTTGGTTACCTTGCTTATTTTAAAACTTAAATCTGAGTCTAAAATTACACCCAGGCTTGTGACTTCCAGT
Source organism: Chanos chanos (assembly GCF_902362185.1). Taxonomy (NCBI): domain Eukaryota; kingdom Metazoa; phylum Chordata; class Actinopteri; order Gonorynchiformes; family Chanidae; genus Chanos; species Chanos chanos. The sequence continues at coordinate 21,383,072 of NC_044508.1, read as the reverse complement.
TTGTTTTGATGTCTTAGTATAGTAGAAAGTGCATCTTTTCTGAGTTTTGGGCCAACTCAGTATTTAGGGCCCGAGCACCAAAGGTGCTGCGCCTCCGGTGTCCACCAGAGGGGGCAGGCACCAAATGTGCAAGGCCCTATTGTTTTCATAAGGATTATTATTATTCTTTTTCTTCAAAACTTGGCCATTTTTGAGGTGGCTCCCATAGGCAAAAACTCATGAAATTCGGTACACACATCAGTGCTTGTCACTCAGAGACGGAGGCTTGGCCCCAGGTGTGGCCCAGGGACTCCATACCGCCCCCATATGGCATTCAGTCTTGTGTCCAGCATGTAGTTTCACCTACATGCCCCAAATTTTGCAGGCATGTGGGTCTCCCTAAGATGAACAAATTTGTAATTACATTGTATGAGCCATTTCCAACAGGAAGTGAGTTATTTTGGACTTTGTGCGTTTTGACACGTGTTACATTTTGACATACTCCTCCTAGATGGTTCATTGGGATCATGTGAAGATGTCGCAGATTTTAAATTGCGAAGGGATTTTTGATATCTTGCAAGATGCTGAAACGGCGAAACGATGAATTTATATGTCTTGCCACTCAGGACAGAAATGTGTCATAAATTCTCCATGCATTGCTTGATACAACTCAAACTTAACAGGTTATTGGTTATGATGGTTTTGACGATATCCACATATCCAAAGTGAAACCCCGGTATAGTGCCACCATCTGGCAACAGAAAGGGTGGCTTTTTCACCCATCACAGTTACAGTGCTCCTAGACAGTTCATCGAATTCATATCAGATTTGGTGTGCATGAAGTCATGGGTGTCTTGATTTTATGCTATGACGGGATTTTTTATATGTTGAACAGTGTGGCCATGGGGATAGGATGAATTTGGGCACCTCTGATCAGATTTTTGACCAATTTCGCCAGTCTGATGAGTGACAAGTGTTCTAGCGTCGGGGTAGTATTGAGGTGCCTACGTCACTATGTACCCCTTGAGACATTCTGACAAGAGCAGCGGCCATGTTTGTTGAAGTGTTTTGGGAGCGTCAGCCGTGTTGCTTATTCATCCATGTCGGGAGGCATTTTGCATGCTTAGTAAAAAACGAACTCTTTTAATTGTGGTATTGTGTTATTATGGTGATTAAGTCAGGGATAACGGCGGACGAGCTGTCCCAGTATGAAAATTTTGGACAAGTCGTAGGCAAACTTCGAGTTGCAGTTTTGCGAAGTGACCTGTGTCGGATGGCATTTCGCATGCTTACTAAGAAACGAGCTCCGAGTGGCCATTTAAGAGAAGCGGACATTTTATTTGGTTATTTCGGTAAATTGTGGTGTTGTGTTAATTTCATGAATGGGGTGAAGCTTGACGAACTGTCGAAATATTGAACGTGGCGCAGGGAAATTCCGCCTCGAGTCGTGGAATTGGCTCCACCAATGCATTTCACTATACATTTAAGGTTGTGCATCTACGCCTGCGTGCGTACAAAGGAAATGTTACCGTCAACCTAAAAAAGCCCATCTGTTCGTGGTACAACTTTTGGCAGATTGCTTGGTTCGCGTAAGTGGATAAGCCCGAATTCTTTTAGCTGTCACTATGACCATGTAGCCTGATGTCATTATCCACAAAACTAATCTCAACATATTTCAATACAAAACACGGCTGTCTCAAATGAACACTATGTACAGATGTTTAATTACTACTGCCCCCCAACACGACCAAATTCAGATTGGATGATCATTGAAGCTAATATAGTTCAAGGAACGATTAGCAATGTTACGCTAGCCTACGGTGTGCTTTAAACGTGGGGTACAGCTGAGGCTGTAACATTAGAACATTAGCTTGCTATGATATCTAACAGCAAACCATTATGTCTATGCTGTTAGCTGGTTTAAAGCTTTGTCTTCAGGCTATTGTGAAGTGGATTGCTAAATTAGCTTCTATTCCAGTACATGGCAATTTTAAGCTGTAGGAGGGTATCAAGTCTGTTTACTGCCACCTGTTTGTGGTATTTCTTCTGGCAGACTGCTTGGTTCACATAAAAATTATTCTGTTGATAAGACCGAATCATTTTAGCTGTTGCAATGACCTTGTAATCTGCCACATACATCAGATGTGAGTGCATTGTTGGATGACGAAATATCATGGGTCACGAATCGCCAGAGGTGCGAGGGCCCGCCAGAGGTGCGAGGGCCCGCCATTGCTGCTTGCGGCAATATTTCAGTCTTGTCTTTGTTTAACTTTAAAAAAATATTATTCATTCATTGAGTGATTGCTGACAGGCAGGTGGTCAGGGAGCATAATGCATTTATGACATTTGGCTTGACGGAAATGTATAGTTGTGTATCATCAGCACAGCTATGGAAGGTAACATTGTGTTCCCTGATGATATTACCTAGCGGTAGCATATATAATGAAAAAGGAAGGGGACCAAGACAGCTTCCTTGCACAACACTAGAAGATATGTTTCTTTGATATCTCCAAGACTAACATAAAATTGTCTCCCTGTAATATATGTTTGGAACCAGTTAAGAGCACATTCAGAGAGACCAACCCAGTTTTCTAGACGATTGATTAAAATACTGTGGTCAATCGTGCCAAATGCAGCACTCAGGTCTAAGAGAATAAGCACTGAGACCTTGTTTGCAGCAACACCGATTCTAAGATCATTGACTGTTTTTGTTAGAGCAGTCTCTGTACTGTGATTGGATCTAAAACCTGACTGGAACTTCTATAAAATATTGTTGTTATTTAAAAAGTGGCTTAGCTGATTAAAAACTACTTTTTCAAGTATCTTGCTCATGAAGGGTAAGTTGGAAATAGGCCTGTAATTATTTAGTATACTGTAATCCAGGTTTGGTTTCTTCAATAACGGTTTCACAACAGCAGTTTTAAATGCATTGGGGAATATACCAGTCTCAAGAGATGTGATAATTATTTTTAGAGCAGTTGTGGAGACACTAACAGAGACATTTTCTAAGAATGTAGTGGGGACAGGGTCAAGATAGCAAGTTGACGGTTTACTCTGTCTTACAATCTTACAGAGTTCTGCTTCAGTGATGTTCCGCATACTTGCCGGCCTATTACAGGGCAGATCATATGGGTTTCTGGAGTTCCTAACAGTACCAGATGTTTAGTTGTTATCTTGTTGTTAAAGAATTTTTCAAATTCTTCACATTTTGATGAACAGGCTAAGCTAAGAATGTTGGAAGCTGGAGCAGGATTTAACAATTTATTGATAGTTTTGAACAGTACCTTAGAGTTGCTGTGATTCTCTGCAGTGATCTTTGAAAAGTGGGTTCTTCTCTCGGTATGGATGACATTGTTATATGTGTAAATGCGGTCCTTCAGAATGCTATGATGGATCTCTAATGTCGTTTGTCTCCATGCCCGTTCATGTTCTTAATCCATGGCGATATTTTGTTACGTGATCTCTTTTTCATTTTAACTGGTGCAACGCTGTCCAGTGCGTTTCTTAAGCTGCTGTTCACTGCATCAGCCACTTCATTTAACGAACAGTGTGCATTACATAGATCAAAAGAGCTTGCAAATTCAGAAAAATTTCGTTCTGCGGTGGCATCTAAGCACCGTTTTTGAATTATGAATTCTTTTTTGTCATAAGACATATTTAACAGAGCGTCAAAGAGCACACAGTTTGACAACAACGGACGGATATTCAAAAGATGAAAATTTACCTAAATCAATTTCAGTGCAACTGAACTGATTGGAGAAAATAACACCTAAACCACCCCCTCTTTTGTCACGCCTTACTGACTGAAAGAACTTATAGTTAGGAGGACAAGTTTCAGCAAGAGTTGCAACGCCATCATTCTTTAGCCAGGTTTTGACAAGAAACATAAAATGCAGATTCCTATCAGAGATAAAATCATTGATTAAAAAACTGTTATTTGTGAGTGATCTTACATTCAAAAGTGCCATGTTGATATTCAAGTCCAACTTCGTATGGATCAAGGGTTTTACTAAGACATTAGTTAAGTTACTGTGATTGGCACCAGCATTAAGCCTAGGCCTACGTTTTCTTTGCACAGTAGTAAAAGATGGAATGAGAGATAAAGGCAAGGCATTGGTGCAGAGAGGCACAGGTATTGCAGAGTTAATAGGGAATATGTGCTTTGAGACAGTAGAAACAGTGTTCGCCCGAGCCAAGAGCAAGGTACTAACTGCCGTATTACAACTGGTAGCATTAAAACTACGTGTTACATGTGATATGAGTCCATGGCTGATTGGCATCGGACTCACCATGTGTCAGGTGTTCACAGTTTTGTGTGACTGAAGCGCGAGTTCAATATTATTGGCTAATAATCTTTTTCTGGCACAATTTAAATGCTGTCCATCCTGTGCAAACAAGTCACGTCTTTTCCAGAAGCTTGCGAAATTATCCGCAAATGGTATATTTAGTGCACTACAGTAACCCTTTAGCCAGACTTGTTGCTGGCGAATGTGGCTGAAATTCATGTCTCCAAAACAGACCAAGGTAATGGGACCAGAGACAATGCAATGTTTCCCGGAGGTAAGTAGTGTGTTTATAACAGTTTTGAAATCTGCCTCCAGTTTTTCAGTCTGCTGGAGTTTGATGTCATTAGATCCAATATGGGTGATGATTGTAGATGCGGTTGGGTGATCCTTAACTATGGATGGGATGGATGAGTCGATGTGTGAAACAAGTGCTTCCGGATATCAGAGGGTCTCGGGCTTTTGGGAGGTTGAGGTGCGGCACCATGGATGAGTCGAGGGAGGGCCAGTGGTGGAGGTGTGGTGAGGCTTCTCTCGGGCGGGCGAAGAAGGTGCATCAGGGATTCTCTCGGCCAGTGCGCCTCGGTGGTGCGAACTTTGCCATTGAACGAGGTGGTGAGTGATGTTGAGGAGAAGGCCTGTTCCCATCCCTACTCTCAGATCAAGAGACACCCAGAGAAGGAACAGCCATGTCCATGGTTGTCAGTCTGGGACTGCCGTCTGGTTCGGTCACCGCAGCAAAGTTATTTGGTTTAACGCTGTCATTCTTGACTCTTAGGAACTTCTTTAAAACTTTAGACTCGCCCGAAAGCTCTGTCAGTGTGATACACGGATCATCGTCCTTTATGATTCCTGCTCCTGCCCGCTCCTGTTTTTTTCCTGACCCGTCCCACTCACATGATGGGTAGTGAAATTGACTCCCATCCCGCGGGAGCCCCACAGGAATCCCGTCACCCACAGGATTCCCGAAAAAATGTCAGCCTCACCACTACATCAAAAGCAGCAAGCTGGCTCATACAAATACAACATAGCCAAGCTTTTCAAAAAGCCTGGCCTTCATCCAGTGGCTGAGAAGATAGCAGTGAAGGCGGTCAAGAGGCTGTGACAACCGTCAATCAAACTGTGCAGATGTGGGGCTGGTGAACTCCTCTGCTATGTCACAAAAAGCAAGCTTACACAAACTTTGCAGATATGAAGGTAAAAGCAACATCATGGCCACAAAGAAACGAAAATGCTCTTTTATCCCTTCTGACCATGCTATTCATACAATAGAGATTTTGGTTTGATATAAAGATTTGCGTTGAAATTGTTTTATTCTATATAATATTTCATTTTGTGCCTTATTTATGTTGTAAACAACTGAGCAACACCAAACTTGAGCTTTCGAACTTGAGCTGTCTGAGTTCGAACTCATGCTGCATTGTACCATCAAATTTTACGGTAACCTGCTGTTAGCAGTCAGTCTTGTTTTTGGCTCCAAGAAAGCATCTGACTTTACAGTATTTCATGGTATTTTGGAACAGTGCATCACTGTTAGAATTTGGCTGTATTTTTACAGCAATTTCTCAGAGTGTACCTCTTTCACAGAAACTTCTTGCAGACTGAGAATCATCCATTGGCATGTCCATCACAGTTTCATCTTCATGACCAGAAATGTGTCATATGGTGACTGAAAATGACTCAGGAGGCCAGTGCTTATATTCCGAAAACATAACTACGGAACTGTGGCATATCACATCCAATAGGCGGGGCTGCTATTTCTTTAATCATAGAGAGATGACTACTTCATAGTCTTGTGTTACTACAGGTATGTGAATGCTGAGCACAATCATTGCACAAACATGGCCTTTTTGTAGCTATGCCCTCTTAGCCTGTCTTAGAAAAGGAACGAACGCAGGATCTTTCATAGAGAGCGAGCGAGCGAGAGAGAGAGAGAGAGCATGCATTACATGTATGAGCCACTGAGTTGAAACTTCTCCACTTCCACCAAGCTGCTGTTTGGCAGGCAAGGCTATGATTTTCAGTAGAAAAATCATCACAACTTCCCAAATCTTGCTGATCTGGATGCCAAGATGACCTCTCCTGTACCTTGGGCATCAATAGCTCCAACAGCACAAACCAGTTCAGATGGCAGAATGGCATAGTTCTGTAGGCTCAGGTCTTTTCATCTTTAGGTTACTAGATCAGACTTTTAGATTAGATTCAACTTTATTGTCATTGTGCAGAGTACAGGTACAAAGACACTGAAATGCAGTTAGCATCTAATCAGATGTACAAAGAATAGCAGTATTTACAGATAAGAGTAGGGAGAAGTGAGTACTACGGCATAAGTGATGCTATATTTTACAGTACATACAGTATTATTGACAGTGGAGAACAATATATATATACAGATTAATATATATGTTTAATATATAAGTTATGTTATACACAGAGGTGAAGTGGACAGATTTGGAAAGGGGAGTGTATATGTAAAGGTTGTATGTACAATATAGACAAAATATGTGCAGTAGGTTGTATGTACAATATAAACAATAGTAATCTGAACAGGTTCAGCCAGTGCAACAATGAACAGTGCAAAAAGTACAGAGACAGTGCAGTATGAGCGCAGTAAAGCTTAGTGCTGTGGTGTGGAGTTCAGCAGGGTCACAGCCTCATAGAAGAAGCTCTTCCTGAGCCGGCTGGTGCGGGAGCGGAGGCTCCTATAGTGCCTGCCAGATGGGAGGAGGGTAAAGAGTCCGTGGTTAGGGCAGGATGCATCCTTGATAATGCTTTTCACCCTGCCCAGGCAGCGTTTATTGTAAATGTTCTCAGTGGTAGGCAGTTGGGTGTCGGTGATCCGTTGGGCAGTTTCCACCACTTGCTGGAGTGCTTTACGGTGTGCTGTGGAGAAACTGCCATACTACACTGAGATGCAGTTGGTGAGTATGCTCTTGATGGTACAGTGGTAAAAGTCCCCCAGTATCCTGGGACACAGTTGAGCTTTCTTAAGGCTCTGCAGGGAGTAAAGCCGCTGTTGTGCCTTTTTGATGAGGATGGAGGAGTTCAGGGACCAGGTGAGATTGTCAGAGATGTGGACACCAAGGAGTTTGAAGCTTGGTGCACGCTTCACTATAGCTTTGTTGATTTAGATGGGGGCATGTGCTTTGCTCCTAGCACACCTGAGGTCCACAATGATCTCTTTGGTCTTGTGGGTGTTAAGGGCCAGGTTGTTGTCGGCACACCATGTGGCCAGGTGTTGGACCTCGTCCCTGTAAGCCATCTCGTCATCCCCCCACTGCTCAGGCCTACCACCATGGTGTTGTCTGCGAACTTGATTATGGTGTTAGAACCATGTACAGGAACGCAGTCGTAGGTGAAGAGGGAGTACAGAAGAGGGCTCAGCACACAGCCCTGTGGCATGCCACATCTGACGTAAGAACTGGGACTGTCTAAGGGGGTAAGGGCAGAGTGGAGTGCCATGGAGATTGTCCTCTGTTGACCTGTTGGTGCGGTAGGGAAACTGTTTGGGATCAGTGGAGTGCTTCAGCACTGGTGCAATGGTGGTGGTCTTGAAGCTTGTGGGGACAACTTCCTTGGTCGGGGACAGATTGAAAATGTCCGTGAGGACCCCAGCCAGCTCCCCTGCACAGACTCTGAGCACACAGCCAGGTATCCCATCCAGGCCAGCTGCCTTCCGTACATCCACCCTGCTCAGGGTGGTGCAAACATCAGAGGTGGAAAGTGAGAGAGGCAGTTCACCAGGTGGGAGATCCGCTTTGAGGATGACCTCCTTGTTTCCCCGGTCAAAGCAAGCATAGAGGTGGTTGAGCTCGCCAGGGAGGAAGGCAGAGCTGGATGGGGGCACAGCACTGGGTGGTGTTGTAGTCTGTGATGGTCTGTATGCCTTGCCACATGTGCCAGAGGTCAGAGGAGTTGAAGTGATCTTCAATCCTCTGTTTAATCCTACTAGATTAAAGGACTGACTTTTGTTGATCGAGTTTTCAGGCAAACCAAATGCAGCACTTTGTGGTTTCCTTCACATCCAAGTAGCAAATTGTCAAGTGACAAAGTGTTAGAGCATTTCAAGCAAACTAGCTGGCCTAGACTAATATCAGCATGGATTTTGTGTTTTGAAATTTGGAATCACTGTGTCAAAAGGGCTTGTAACCCTGTCCATGTTGGTGTCAGAATCACTCTACACTAACCAGACACCTGAGCACATTGGTGCACCCTCTGGCATGAGCCCTTCGATGTCTCATGGGAGCAGAATTCATGGCTGACATTTGTCAACACTGACACAAGACACGAAGGTTTGTCTCACGCAAAATGAGTCAGCATGCTTTGGTGCTGACAGGAGGGGTCAAAAGGAACTGCTCTGTACTGGAATTAAACCCAGACCACAGTAATGAAAGTCCCCAAATCTTAGCCCCTAAACCACCACAGATGTGCACTTAAATGCACATAGGTGCGTTCACCATATGCTCACGCTAGTAGCAGGCTACTACTCATATATCAGAACAAAATCTGATATATCTCTACAGATGGGAAGATGAGTGAGTAATACAGTTCATCTTGAACTTCATCCACAGCTATGGTTGGAACATGAGTAAAATTTTCTCACTTCAAAAATACTAAGGCCACATTTTTCTCAGCTACTTTATGGAGGCGATTTCAGTGAATCTGCTTTTCAGCACCTGGGTAAATGTTTCTCCAAAAAGCATGCTTTTCGGTTTTTGCAACAAAGGTTGTAACAAAGCATAATGAAGCATTTCAGAAGTGACTAAATTGTGGCCAATTTCTTGTATCTTAAAGAAAATACCAAGATTCGTTGTAGAAGGCCTACCTTGATATGTTTGTCATTCACCTCAACAGCAAGTCTAGTGTAAGTGCATTCTCTCTCCTCAGCTTCTGATACTGATTAAGAACAAAGAAATTTTGAGCATATGTACACACTCCCACCTCCCAAACACACCCAAACAATATGGTAAGACAGAAGTTGTTCGTAACAAAAAATCCATAACCTAGGCCTATCTTTGTAAAGAGTGTCACAGATGTGAGAGTATGTATAGAAAAGGTCCTCAACCATCACACCTTTCATTACTTTCAACATCACAGAGTCATCTTCACTAGACTCAAGATGCTTCAGGAGTTGAACCCTGAAAGGGGTAATCACTCATGTGGTCAGCTGCCCTTCTTCACACATTACAGTGGAGTCATAAGTCTCAGTATATCCTCTGTATTACTGATGTCACAGTCCTTAAGAGAAACTTTTCACACTCTTTTCACCTCTTCGCCCTTTCAGAAATCTTTAACCCTCAGTGTTACCTCCACTGCCACTGGTTACTTGAGAAAACATTCAAGCATCTCACAAGAACTGGCCAACTGAGTGCAAAGCTTTTTGCCTTCTGTGATGCCACATTTAAAGAGTATGCAAAGCCGGGGATGTGGGGACTGAGCTCACCACCTCTTCCAACTGCAATCACGTTACATGCATTGTCAGTAACTTGAGCTGGACTCTTGTCTGTAACATTCCATTCCTAGCAGGCATCACAAAGTAAGTCTCTTATATTTACCCTGGTGTGTGCCTTATTCAACACTGGTTTGGAGATCAAAATTTTGCAATGTCCATTCTTTCGACATGAAATGTGCAGTTATGGTAACACACAGGTCCAATGAGTAGTTTATTCATTTGTCAGTTGTGATAGCTGCCCACTCAGCTTCACAGAGCCATTATTTTTTTACTAAAGCTGGGTACTTTGTATCTCTGCCCTAGTGTCTTTATCATTTCTTGGAATGCAGCATTTTTGACTATGCTGTAAGGGCATAAATCCACTCAAATAAATCTAGCAATAGATGTTGGGGATGTTGTCCCCAAGTACTATTCAAAAAGGTCATCAAAGCAAGATCTGGGGGAACCAGTGAGATCTGGTGATGTTGTCTCTGTGTGAGCAAATCATTAGAAAATGTTTTGTTGAATGTGTTAATCAAAATCGTTCTAGTAATAGGCCGCTGCTTGCTGTTTAACACTGTCTGATACTCTCACACACAGCTGAAGCAAACATTCCAAATACACAGATTGGATCAAGGCCAAAGGAGCTTGATGTATGTACTGTGGGCATAATTGGTGCCATGTCTAAACATTAACAACTTTCAAGGCAGTTTACAGCTTGTCTGCTCGTCACATTCACAGGCCTGGATGCTGTTGTCATCACTTAAGAACAGTCTCAGTTCTCACCACAATCATCCGTCCCTCAGAGGCCACTGTGTGTTCCTCTAATGACACGCTTTATCGTGACTTTGAGACTGTTGTGTACAAATTTGGGCACAATTGCACAGTATTTCTTGTATGTGGACGATGGTTTACCTACAATGTAAAACAATGCAAATAAGAAGAACAGGTTTAGACAAATATCAATGGCATGCATGTTAATAAAAGTAGAAGAACAGTACAATTGTAATAGTGTTTTGAAAAAGTATTCAGACCCTGCAAATATTTTCAGATGTTAGTGGATTAGAAATGATACATTCATATCTTCTTGTCATGCATCTGTTGAGCTGACCATGAGAAACTTTTCTAAATGAATATCAAATGTCTACTCAAACGTTTCACAACACAAGAAACAGAGGACTAGCAGCTGATGAAACAGTTCCTTTCTCCTCACTCTCTGCATCAGGTAGAGGTCCTGAAGGGAGAACTGTCATACTTAATGGCAAGTTAAGAACTAAATACAATAGTGAATGTATACACCCTAAAGAACACACATTTCTCCTTGTTGCATGAACCCCATATTGATTTGATATAATAATTATTTTCTTGTGAACAATTCAGCCACTGAGTACATATTACCAGTCCATATATACCCTGTCACAATCTCTGACCATGCCCAATAAATCTCCCAAACTCCCAGTTCCAGCCACCAGAAGTCCACTAGATGGCGCCTCGGCACCTAACTATGACAGACAAATCCTTTAACAGATTTACCCAGAGAGAATTGGAAATCATCTTCAAGACAAACAACTCATCTTCCACTCATTATCCATAGTTTGGGAAAGAGCAAAAAACGGTAAAAGGTACAATGATCTCATTGTGTTTGTACAGGGAAAAAACAAGAGGAAGAATGCGTGGATGTAGACTGGAAAATTGAAAATCTCTCCCACTGTAGGGCAATATAAGGATGTTATAAAGACACTAGTTTAACCAGACTTTCACAGAAGAAACAGAATTTTTATTACCAGAACATGACAAACCTAATTCTATTTTTGTGAAAATTCTGGACACTTTCTCTCCCAACAACTAATTAGAAATGGGGGGCATGGCGGTAAGTATTATGAGAGAAATCAGGAAAGTTACATATGACTCTGCAGACATAAACAATGGATTTGAACCGTATGACTGAAAACTTCCCACTCCCGATAGAGATGTACAGAAATCAACAATACTGATATCCCTGAATCTCTCCAGTTGAAGCGTATAAGTTGGACTGCCCCTTCTTCCTAAATTTACTTCATGAAGCACCAGTTAGCACCAGTAACATGTCAGGTGCACTTTTGGCCTCTCCGTGCACCAGTTACCCCCAGAATGATCAATAAAATAGTCATCTCCAAATGATTTCCCAGCACAGGAAAACAGCACTGAATACACACTCATTAAAGAAAGAGATGAAGACGCTTATCTCTGCTCTCGTTACTGCCAATGGCCATGAGTCCTAACCAGCTGCACTGCACCAAAGAACCAGGTGAGATTTCCACTCTCTCCGCTTCCCATTACAGTCTTCATTGAACCCTTGGGTTTGGCAGTCTAACAAGATACGTTTATACCAGGTATCAGAGCAGGCGGCATTTAATATTTAACTGGTTTATACACTGAGTACCCTTCTCCAGTTAATTCTTATAATTTATCTCAACTTTAAATTTAGCTCTGTCACTGGCCATTAAGTTTAGCTCTTTAACTACCTATAAAGCAAACTGGTCAAATAAAGAGGCACACTGTAAAACATTAATAGTGAAGTGCTGTAAAATCATCGCATCAGAAAAACTGTAAATAGAGAAACAATGATGAAGCAGTGTTCAACCACATTAGACAATTACCATTCCTCCAACAATATATTTTTGATGCTCCTAGTATTCCCTAACTTCAATGATTCTTCAAGATGAATAATGCTCTTACAAAATTCTTCCAGAAAAACAAAACACCTTGTATTAAATTCAGCACTCTCCAGAAAACCAAACAAGGGGGTTATCTACCCCACTTTCCCGCTTTCTCCTCGACTGCATCTCACACAGACTGAGACTGAACTTTCTGGCTGAACTGCAAAGTGTTTTGCATGACACAAAAGTAACAGTGCCCATGAACACACAGTAAAAATTGTCATCCAAGAAATTTGCATGAGCTGGAGCAAATCTCTTTAAGCAGAGTGGGTGAACATCACTTTTAACACGTGTGCAAAGCTAATAGATACCTTAGCCCAAGAGACTCTGTGTCATATTTATGTCACGATCTACAGTCAAGAGTAATGTTTCCATTCAACCCTTATATGTTGTGCAACCCTGTCACTCTAACTTCAGCCCTGTTGCCGTATCATTTTTTTTTAAATAATCTTAAATGATTTTCTCAGCTCACAAGAGTTTAACCTATTGTCCTTTTAATAATTTGAATGATTATATGCTTTATATGCTGAACGAATCAAATTATTTGACGGTTTATTACCTGTTGTTTCTTAAACACATAACAGAAAATGATAAAATAAAGGGTCAGTTTTTCAAAAGTGTTAATGCTTAAATTGTCCTCCAATTCAGGAACGACCCATATGTGATTAGTTCAGCAAAACTTTACCATAAAGCCTTTGTGTTGGTTCGAAAGAGCACGTACTAGCATAATAGGTATCTACTTGGTTCAACATTCATATAGTGAATATGTGATTGGTTAAATGAAGCAGTCATTGTGATTGTGATATGTGATTGGTTAAGGATATACAATTGGCTTAATATAGCACTCATTACCATAAAGTAAATGTGATTGGTTAAATAGAGCATTCATTAATGTAAAAGGTATGTGATTAGTTAAATACTTGTATAATTGGTCATTTACATGGTGTATTTATCATTGGTTAAATGAATTAAGGATTTACCACAGACTAATTATAGCACTGTTGTGTCACAAAATGGGTGTTCTCTCCTGATCACAGAAAAATATTAAATAACTTAAAACACCTAAAAACGTAAATATTTAATATTTTGATATTGCCGTTGTGTTGTGATCATTTTGAGCTGCTGGGATAAAGATACGAGAGAATAGTTGTGAACACAGGCTATGGAGACACAGTGGTTAATACAGCTAATTAATTTACCAAGCAAGAAGTTAACAATCGCCTTGGGTTGGGAACAGGTCCCCTCTTTACCCTAGTGAACTCCCACCTCAGCACTTTAATCATCAGGACAGCATTTGCATGTCTAAGTTCAGCTTTTCATTTTGAATGGTATTATGAGTACAGCACACGACTGAGAACAGAACATGGACCATCACGTACCTACTGCGCACATATGTCTGTCTGTTCTTACCATTGAAGAGTGCACTTTGAAAGGTCCAAGAAATTATTTAATTTGGTTTTGTTTACCTGTATCAAGCAAAGTATGAACTGGCGTGGTTCCAGCTAGGGTGAAGCGGTCAGTCCAGCAGACTAAAACATATTCAGGTACTCAGTGCATTGATTTAAAATTCAAACTGATTTACATTAAGAGAACACAATCTGGTCTCCATCACTCTCAGCCCTGCCATTTGCTAAATTTATAGCCATTATAGAACTAAATTTATAACCATTACAAAGTGGTGTTGTCACAAATGGATGCAACAGGATTTAACAACAAATGAAGAACAGAAGAACAACAAATGTGGGCCCACAGTTAGCAAGCATGTGATAACATAATTATCACATGGCCTGTCTGGATAAAGAGTAGCATTACTGCCCATATACTTAATATCGCTATACCCATTAACACTGCAAATATTTCATAGATGTATGTTATACACTGTGCGTGTGTGTGTGTGTGTGTGTGTGTGTTTGTGTGTGTGTGTGTGTGTATGTGTATGTGTGTGTGTGTGTGCCTTTGCTTGTGGAGTAATGCTCAGAGTGTAAACTGCAGAAATGAGGAATAACTGACTGAAGGATTCTCTATAGCAGCCGGCTGTAGCATTTGTAGCGTCTGGCAGACGTCTGAGCAGTGTAAGGACAGAGAGAAGGGAGAGGGTAAAGGGAAGGAGGGTGAGAAGTGGAGGAGGTGGGTGACAAACAGATGAATGAAAGAGTGAGTAGGATTAGAGGAGAATAGAGAGGGGAACTGAGGGGAGGGAGGGGAGACAGGGAATGGGTCGTAAGGAGAAGAAAGAAAAGACAGGGAAACTCACATGCATAACAATGCCATTGCTTGGGGGTGAGAATAGTAAGAATGAATTACAATACTTACACAAGATAAACAAATGCTTCATGCACCCTGCAATTTTCTAGCACTGTAAGAAAGAAAGAGAGGGAAGACATGGGTCACCTCTTTGTTAAGAGACTGAACCCAGGCTGGATGGATGGCTGGACAGAGAATAAAAAGCAAGTTTCTCTGGAGAACTTCCTTCTCAACTTCACTTTCTTCTCTCTCTCTCTCTGTTACAGATGTCAAGGAACATGAAGAGTTACTGCACAGAGGACAGCTGTTTAACCTTTTGCTAACAGTGTTAGCTGACTTGGAGAGAGGCTGTGTCCCTGAGCTGTTTTTTCTCTCTGGTACCTTCAGGCTGTCGGGCTGATTGACATACCTGCACTGTTCAACTCTACTCTGTCAAATGATCTCTCTGTTCCTGTTTGGACAGGGGATATGTAACGTCATATCATTATTACTATTGTATATATGTATTTTGATGAGACTGAAGAATCCATGTTGTACACACAGATTTAAGAGAATCTACGACAATGCAGCACAAATGACTGAATTGCCAGGAAAAAAGTAAAACTCCAGACTAGATTAGCATAGAGGAATCTAATCTAAAGATGAACAAGATCATGGAGGGCAAGTGGACATCAGTGAAGTCCACTCTAACGGGAAAGTTTCAGCTCTCCTCGGAAACCCATCCATCTTCTCTGTCTCTAAGGGAGAAATAGCAACACAGCACAGTTTAATGTGTTCCACGTGGAGTAGTCAGGGTTTGATGTTAGATGTACTAGATACACACACACACACACACACTCTCTCTCTCTCTCACTCTCTCTCTCTCTCCATTATTCCTCTGTGTCTGTTTTCACTCAGCTCTCAGATTCCTCAGTCTTATGGGCCCCAAAGAACCCAAAGCTGGATCCAGTTTTATGGTTTGGGTTGCTGTGGTTGTCTCAGATCTCTCTTAGCAATAAACAGACAGTTTCTCAACACCACTGTCCATTGACTATGCTCCCCTACCATTTAGAGAGGGTTCTAGTTTTCAGTAGTTCTGGCTCAATCTTTCTGTGTTCTACAGACAACCCAAACTTGATTTCCACAGCATAAAGAAAACTGTCCACTGTGCATTTATGACTTGTTGTGCCTCCATGCTCGCGGTACTGTGGGCACTCTCCGTGGAGCTGATATAGAACAGGCAGACAGTGTCTGCTCAGATCAATCAGAAACTGTGACTCAGTAATCACATTTGCACCTGACATAATACTGTATATAATGTATAATGCTGTAATTCGTAATATAACATTATAATGCATAATGTACAATATTGCAATTGGTAATGTAACATTGTAAAGTGTAATGTATAATGTATAATGGTGTAGTGAGTGATGTAACACTATGATGTAATAATGTATAATGGTGTAGTGAGTGATGTAACACTATGATGTAATAATGTATAATGGTGTAGTGGGTGATGTAACATAATGATGTATAATGTATAATGGTGTAGTGGGTGATGTAACATAATGATGTATAATGTATAATACTGTAGTGGGTAACCCAGCGCTTTAATGTATAATGTATAATACTGTAGTGGGTAACCCAACGCAGTAATGTATAATGTATAATACTATAGTGGGTAACCCAACGCAGTAATGTATAATGTATAATACTATAGTGGGTAACCCAATGCTTTAATGTATAATGTATAATACTGTAGTGGGTAACCCAACGCAGTAATGTATAATGTATAATACTATAGTGGGTAACCCAGCGCTTTAATGTATAATGTATAATACTGTAGTGGGTAACCCAACGCTATGTCACAGTTGTCTTGCTGTTGCATTTTATCTAGAAAGCAACACTCTGAATTGTATATTGTAGTCTTCCTGGAATAAAAAGATAGTCAGTAGGTTAGCATGCAGTATGGCTGTGCCATACGCATCCAATTAGCATGCAAGTTAGCATGCAATATGGTTCACAGAGCTTTAGAGAATAGAGCTTTAAACCTTGGTTACCCAGGTGTCCAGAACTGAAATAATGACTGTTAAAGAAGTGAAGCTTTTTTAATTCTTTAAAGTCATGCTGAGCTGTTACATCAGTTTCTCTGACTTACAAACTGAAAGTACCAGTGAGAAAATGTCGAAGCATGTTTTTTTGTGATAATTGCACTTAGGGGAGTTTTTATGAACTCAAGTCATGCAAATGGTATGCACAACATAGCCATGTTTTAGCCAAGAGACCATCTGTCCAGTGTTATAACCATATGTAAGTGAGAAGGCTCTGTACAGCAGTTTAATTACACCTCCGCTTTGGGCCCTGTCACACAGGAAAGAGATTAATACAATATTTACTGGCCTGGTGTTTGGCCTGGTGTTTTGATGTGGGGCCAAGATGTTTTTTTTTTTTACTAAAATAATGACCGAGGTAAAAATGCTGTTTCAAACTCAGCCATTAAAACACAGGCAATGACCGGTCATTCTAATCATCACTGTAATAAGAGCTAACCCATCAACTCTACCTTCATCTCATTTAGTACTAGGGTTGGATTCTCAGTTGATATTTGAAAGCAGCTGTATAGAACTGTGAAAAGTCTCCTTTGTTTCCCTAACTCTGATGATGTTAAAATGGAGAACTGTACGTAGTGTCATTATTTTCAGGATCTGAATTGCATAAATTAATATTAATCTTATTTACAGTGGAGAGAATGTTACCTTATTTCTCATTATCTTATTTCTTTATTCTCTGTGTTTAGTTAACATCTGCCATTTGTTTCAGTGAGAAAATAATCAGCGGATTTAGATCATTTATAACCAACTGTACCAGGTTCAGACTCATTGTGCTGAGGTTGATGCTGTCGTCTTGACACATGTGGAGAGAGCATGTTGTTAATGCTTGAATTTTATACACAGCCAAAAATAGAACTGGGTTTGTCTGGGAATCGGCTTAGTCCTCAAAGCTTGCTTCTCTGTGACTGATGTTGAAATAGAGAACGGGAAAAGGGGGAAAAACAGATTTGGTTTCACTCCTTGGCATAAAAGTTGTGTTGTCATGGAAACTGTGTTGCGAGACCTCAATCCACCCATACCCCCCCACCCCCAAACAAAAATAGAATATAAAGACAATGTGAGGTAATAAGGGTGTTATGTGACTGAGGATTTCTCTCACACACACCCCATACACATTTCTCTCCCCTTGTCACTCACGCTGGGAGCGCTTTAATGATGTCTGTCAGTTTTACAGCTATGTGTGTGTTATTTATGACTGTGTCTATGGCCAGATGAAAAGCCCACACGTTGGCCTCTCCCACAGTCTGTATTCTCAGTAAAATACTGTGGGCCTCTGTCCAACTAGCCGCTAATGTACTTATTGTCCCCTACAGATGTTTCACCGTAAGCACGCCATCAGTGGTTCTGTGTGGTACTGCGGCAACATCAGCACTGCATAATGTAACTCTGGCTAGGGCATGTCCACTCTGTTCATGGTTCCGTCATCTCTGTTCACTAATGTGATAGGCTTTTTATTTTATTTGCATTTTTTTTGGTCTCCTAAGAATAATGAAGGGTCTGAGGGATTATAATCTGGGAGAGGAAACTGCTGACTGCTGGTTTCGATTAGACAGACTGAGGTCATAGGAGAACCTGTTTCTCAGAAAGGAATGTGACCCACGCCAAAGGTCATGGGTCAAAGATCATGGGTAAACAGCCTGTATTGCCTTTAAACAGTTACGATCTTGAACCACATGCTGGATGGATTACTTTACACTACACAGTCGGACATTTAGTCAGAGGAATAAAATAATGTTTATGTATTCATCTGTTTTTTCTCTTCTTTTGCAAACTGATCCAATAGACAAGCACTTCCTGTCTAGTGGTGTGAATACCAGGGCAGTAGACTATTGTTTAATGGTCTCATCTCTTTCCTCTGACAGAGGCTGGGGTAGTGAAAAGGTCCCTGTTTCTTCCTGGTCCCATATATCCTGGGTGCTTATGATCTCCAGGATTCTGGCATGTTTTTGTCTCTTCATCTGTTTGAGCAGGTGGATGAACTGGATTTGTGAATTTAAACTGCAATGAACTGGATTTGTGAATTTAAACTGCAATGAACTGGATTTGTGAATTTAAACTGTAATTTAAACTATAATTTTGTGTGATCTAACACACAAGGTGACTGTGTATGTTAATTCAATGTTGTGCTGCATGAATGTTAAATCTGAGCCTTTGAATATATGATTGTGTTAAGGTAAGGTTCAGCTGTCTGTCAAGTTTAAATTCAAGGCACATACATGTTTGAGTTGTGTTAATTGTTAATACTGAATGTTGGGTTCAGCTTAGTGAGAGTGAGAGGAAAAAAGACAGAGAGAGAGAGAGAGAGAGAGAGAGCGAGAGAGAGAGAGAGAGAGAGAGAGAGAGAGAGAGTGAGGGAGAGAGAGAGAGAGAGAGAGCAAGGGAGAGAGAGACAGAGAGAGGGAGAGAGAGAGAGAGAGAGCAAGGGAGAGAGAGGGAGAGAGAGAGAGAGAGAGAGAGAGGGAGAGAGAGACAGAGAGAGCAAGAGAGAGAGAGGGAGAGAGCGAGAGAGAGAGAGGGGGAGAGAGAGACAGAGAGAGCAAGGGAGAGAGAGGGAGAGAGCGAGAGAGAGAGAGGGAGAGAGAGAGAGAGAGAGATGCTTTAGGCAGTACTGATGCTCCTTTCATCTCCTCCAGGCTCTTGATCAGACAGCAAGGGCCACTGGAGTCCTCTCACATCTCTCCCCCCTCCCTTCTTTCGTTTTCCATCTCTCCCCTGCCCTCCTCCCTCCATTACCAACCAAACCTCTGTCTGAAGAGAGCTCCAGTCTTGCTGCAATGAAGACATGAGTCTGTTTGACCATTAGCTCAGTATCTGGCTAAAACAAAGATAATTTATTTGAACTCTAGCATAAACCCAGCAGCCTGCTGAGCATCCAGCCTGCTGATGCAGAACATGAGAGAGCAGAGGGTGGGCACAAATCTTCACTAACAGGGAAGAGTAACAGATACATCCAGAATAACTTCTCATTCCTGAATACTTTGGTAATGCAACAAACAAAACCATATTCTAAACTTACATCTCTGCATTTTGTTAAAAATTAACGAGGGACATCATCATTATTGTCATGGTCACGGAGAGGGGTGGAGTTTGGAAAAAGCATCACCGCAGAAGCAACCAGTCAGAGAGAGAGATACCAGTGTGTCATCAGCACACACACACACACGCACACACACACACACACGCACCATTGAGAGAGACATCCAACTCGTGAAGCTAGAGTTAGTGAAGGCTCTTTACTCTGCTCCCAAGATGATTTCAAATCCATGCACGCTCTCATCACGATTTAACAACAGCATGCCGATGATGATGATGATGATGATGACTCTGAGGGGGAGAATGGGAAATTATGACAGTAGAATAATCAATCAGTGAATTATGGGAATTGTACAGCATCTATGACTTTCATCAGATATCTACACCTGACATGCTCCTAATGATGAAGTTCCCTAAACTGACAGTGGTTATGACCCTGGTTTTTGCCTTTTTCTCCATCAGCCTGTGTGCATAAGACAGTCGCTATTATTTGGGAAGCCCTGTAAGATGGCGTCACTTCTGGATCACACATACATTTGCAGAAGGGGCACTGTATGTGTGTGCATGTCCAGTGATGTGCAAGATAAACCTCCAGCAGAATTAAACTGCCCCACTACCATTTTACACCAATACCAACCAATCCTAAACTCTGGCTTGCGACAGAGGAACATGTATACAGGCTAACTGGTCACTGAGTGAGACCCTCTCCCATCGCTCCTCCCGGATAACACCACTCATTTATACTGACACTTCAGTGTGAGGCTACTGCAGGTGCACTGCTGACAGCCTGAATCTGAACATACCTCAGGACCTCACAGCATCTGGGTGCAGCCTTGGTTGGAGTAAAGAGTGTGGACTAATAATCTGTTAATCAATAGTCAAATCACTTGACTGGAACAAAAACCCCTCATATAAATAACTAAATCAGAATGGAGTAACTGATCTGAATGGCATTCTTATCCTACGCAAAGAGGGGGTGTGCATATTTCATGATCAGTTAAATAGAAGGATATTAGCCAATAGCAGCCATGTAAATGCTAGAATCCGACAATTTTCGGAATCAGAATTTTTATGTACTTAATTGCACTCTTGCACATAGAGTTCATTTTGTTGTGTCTGCCATATTAATGAATATTATAAGCCCAAGACATACCCTAACCCTAACCCTAACTGTCAACAGAGGTAACATGTTGAACTAATGCTACTTCCATGCTATTAGCACTGGCTTGTTACTGAAAGCCACTCTTTGCATGCGTGGCGTTTTTTTCAGATTATTTGTTTTGTAAACGGACACTGAAAACGGATTGCCGTGTTTAGGGTAAATATAAAAAACCTCAGTCAAAACGAAATCATTCAGACTGTCTGAAAATCTCTGCATGTGCACAAAGCCAGTGTTCATGATTAACATACAGTCTGGTTTCCCACAAACGGGATATTGGCTGCCTGTAAGGAAAGTGTATGTCCTCCTGTTTTTTGGGCAATATCTGATTGAGCATATGTGTTGGAAATCTAAACTGTAGACACAGTTACGAAAAATTCGATTATTTCAGACATTTGATTTTGAGAATGAAACAGTCCTGTGTATAGCCTGTAGGATAGCACTTTTTTAATCCCCAGAGGGAATGTCACTTAAAATCACCTATCTGGCAGTGTTGTAGTTCAAGACACTATCTGTTGGTTTCACTTTAAGTGTGGTAATCTCTTTTATTCCATATTCTTCACTGAAAATGAGAGTGTTTCTGTATGATTGACAAAACACACTGCATTCAATAAGACTTCAGATTTTCCAGATGCTGAATGATAGATTACGCACCGTGTCTCATTTTCTTTCAGCTAACTCCACACACACACGCACGCACGCACGCGCGCGCACACACAAACACACACACTGGAACGTCTTTTTAGACAGTGTGGATAAGTTGCCTATCTTGATCAGACCCGTTTGGTTTATTGTGGGGCATATACTGGCCTCAGTATAGCGAAATGATATCAGAGTTTAAGCATTACATGAAAATGTAGCTAAACTCTCCGTTGCAGATATTAGACGAGGGCGACTCCAATTCCAGGACCAAAACTCCATGACGCTGTTTAGCTCGCGCGCCCTCTGGTTTTTCAGTCATTGTGATGTCTCTGCCCGGACTCCACAGGGAGTAAGAGCTAGCGAGTCGGACGTAACGAAAAAGAAACATTTGTCGTTACGTTTAGAGGATCTTGTTCCTCGTTATGGATTTTTAAAGTAAAGCATTGATGCCACTGAGGTATATCGTATGACTTTGCAAAGTGGGACAAAATTTGCCGACCAAGTTGCGAGGTTATAACTTAAGTTTTCCAGGAGCTGCAGCGAATTCCCTGTGTACTAATGCAGCCAGCCAAACGAGCCATCATGGCGATACGTTTACGGACAGGATCTGTGATTTTCCCCCGAATTTCCTCGTCAGTGCGGATTAGGTACTCTCGACTTCATTCGACTAACTTTAAGGTTTTTACTTGGAGCGTTGCTGCTTTTCTGACCCTTCTGTGCGCTGGGCTTTGTGGTGCTGAAACGGAGTTTTCGATTTTGGAGGAAGCACAAGTTTTGGCCGTGCAAATGAAAAAGCTGTCTGCGCACGAGCTTGGAGTCTTTAACATGCAGGTAACGCACACTTGTGTTCCTTTTGACCTTCCTTAGTGATTATAGTAATTTTTAAAATCCAGATGCTTGTATCTGTTGTGGTTGGTCGAAACCGATACACAAAAAACGTTGAGTAACTTCTATAATGAAGGTTTTGCAGTAGCCTTAACTGGTACAAATATAATTCCCACCTTGATATTTCTCCATAAAATATTCAGAGTAAATGTGGGGTGGCGATGTAACTTATTTTTACGAGCACGACCCCCCCAACGATGCATCACTCCAATTTCAGTGGTCATGTTACTTTGACTTTAAATGTGCGAAGTAGTACCCGAAAGCCGCTCGCTTTGAAGTAGATTGCTGATATCGATGACGCCTTGTTTTCTTGGCGTAGCCACCTCTGCCGAGATCGCGGTCTACTTCTGAACCTCTGAAATAGTTGGACCATGGTACTTTAAAAATCAATGGAGTGAAAGATTAGTAATGCTTTCATACTGCCCTTGATAATGCGCAAACATAACATTCCAATATGGCTTTGTTATGGTGTATCTCTAGGATCTTAATACTACGAGGTATCGGAGGTCAATTTATTAGACCTTTAGTCATAATCTTTTCTTCCTGTAAAATTGATCTACGTGGTGCTTTATGCGACAATTAACCGACTCTACTTGCCCTTCCCATAATTATGATTTTTTTGTCACGTCAGTATATCTATATTTTACACGTTACATGTCTCATTATATACATATAATATATGTATTTGATGTAATTTACTAGAATGACTACTGAACATAAATTGGTTTTAAGATTTATGTTCATATTGAAAAGAACGGGCTAATACAGTAACATCAGATGAGACCGGAGGTTGCAAACATCTTGCCTAAAGCTTAAGAATTTACACACTGTTTTTACGTTTTCTTGTCGTGTGAACTCTACCCAGTCGTTTTGGATAAGGATATAAACGAATACTCCAGCGATTAATTTAGCCACGCCATAACCAAAAAGATCGACGGCGCGTGTATCTTCATGGAACATTTCACATCATCGTCACCCGAGAGCCAGTACATGAATTTGTTTTTTTTTTCTTTCATTTGGTAAAGCTTTTGTTCTTTCTCAACTAACATGCTGTTTAGGTTTAAGTCGTGTGCTCGTTTAAGGAATGTGGCTGTAAAACAAATGAAAAACTTTGAGAGCGGCATGTGCTGGTGATTGCATGGGCGTACACTTCAGAGGGAATGTGCACGGGCCAAATGGCGTTTCATCTCTGCCCCCAAATCACCAAACCCAATCTCGGAGGGTTTCTCCTCTCCTCCATCTCTTCACTGGTCTCCTTTGCTACCGTCACGTTCATAATCCTCTCATTCTCTCTCACTTTTGAATATAGAACCAAAGACCGTTGAATAGTACGTGCTGGTATTCAAATGTTGGGGGTCTCTCTTTTAGCCGGAGCTTTTGAGGTCAGCTAAAGGTTAAAATATGCTGCTACACATGAAATCAGATCCAACAGGGTCGCACTGCCATTTCTTTCACACCTGCAGTTCAGCTGTGAAAAAGACTAGCCTCTTTAACTTTAGAAAGCAAGAAATGGCACTACACACACCCAGTCCTCTTTCCTTACAGAAATACTTACTTCTCCAGGTAAACTGTGGGATTGGTCCAGTGACATCGTAATCTTACCAGAGCTGAGTGCACTAAGGCATTTTTAGACAGAGCAAATGTGGCCTCTCATTGGCGGGAAGGTGGGCAGATTTCCTTTTCGAGTTTGGTTCGGTTGGAAATGAGCGACTGGGAGCAGTAGTTCTCAGGTAGTTTGAAAACTGATGGTAATGGGAGACCTTTTGTAAGGGAAACGTATGTAAGGCTGCAGGAGAAGATGCTTCTTTTTCTTTTTTTCTCTCATTTACTGATAGACTACCCTGTGTCTCTCCCTGCTTCTCTCTCTCTCTCTCTCTCTCGCTCTCTCTCGCTCTCTCTCTCATTTACTGATAGACTACCCCGTGTCTCTCCCTGCTTCTCTCTCTCGCTCTCTCTCTCATTTACTGATAGACTACCCCGTGTCTCTCCCTGCTTCTCTCTCTCTCTCTCTCTCGCTCTCTCTCTCTCTCCCTGCTTCTCTCTCTCTCGCTCTCTCTCTCTCTCTCTCTCTCGCTCTCTCTCTCTCTCCCTGCTTCTCTCTCTCTCGCTCTCTCTCTCTCTCTCTCCCTGCTTCTCTCTCTCTCTCTCTCTCTCTCTCTCTCTCTGCTTCTTTGTACTTTTCTTTTTTTTTCTCAGAATCAGTCCATTGCTGCCTCCCTTCCATGCCCTTAAATGAATGGGAAGCCTGGAATAGAGGAATACTAGGTGTGTTTGCGTAGCAAGTCTTCTGTCTGCTTTGGTGGTGACCGTTGCCTAAATTTGACATGAAATGACTCAGTTTTATGCTTCACGCCTGACCTCTTATCATAATTTCTCAGTCACATCAACTGTCAACCCCTCTAATAAAATCTAATTGGAGATTTAACTAGCTCTAACAGTTCTCCCAATGATGTGCACTTAGTTAGAATGCTAGGTCTGTGAAGGTTAGTTCTGGTTTGTGAGTGGGTTCTGGGATGATTATTGGTGAAATGGCCCATTGAGTTAACCATGCTCCATCCATCAAACACTGAGACTAAGACACTGTCTGAAACCTCTGCCGGTACCGAACCTCCCATCTCTGTGGCGGTGGGAACCAACTGTAAACACAGATTTTTGCTTTGAAATGTGGAGCCTTGTTCCATGATGACAGGATTGTAACTCAGTTGCTTATGTTCTGATGATCTCTTAAAGATTGTGGAATTAGAAAAGGGAAAACCAGTTTTTAGACTTGAACTTTTGTAGAATTTGACAATTCTCCCCCTCTGTCTCTCTCTCTGTCCTCTCTTTAGAGAGTAATATGTTCTAATTAGCTGCTTATGGGTTTGGCAGAGTTCTAGCTCGTGAGGGATAACAGCTGTTTATGAGAAACTTTCCTCGTAGGCCTCTCCTGATTTCATACCTTCCTTTGGCCCAGAAGTGAAATGACTGGTTGAGCAGTTCACTTTTTACCTTATACATAGAGAGTCTGACTCATGAACAGAAAGTGATCTCCTCTCTGGACCATCTGTTGGACTTAAATCAACATTCACTGGTCTGCACACCATGAATCTCTGGCTTTTAGTTATGATGGTTTTTCCCAAATCCTTTTCTTGTTTTATAGTGCTTGTTTCTTCTCCTCCAGAATATCTTGATGTATTTTCCCTGTTTTGTGTTAGAGTGTGTGTGTGTGTGTGTGTGTGTGTGTGTGTGTGTGTGTGTGCGTGTGCGTGCGTTTGAAACGTGCACCTTAGGGACTTCCTTTTCCCAGTGAAGAGTCAGTGGAGAATGTTCCTTGGTGGTTATCAGACAGAGGTTGTAGCACTGCAGCATTTGGTTTGGGTGAATAGCTTCACCCTACGTGGGTCTACAGTGTCAGGACACTCTCTGTTCCCTCACACTGACACACTCTAATACTCCCACGGGGGAAGGCCAGGAGCAGACTACTGCAGCTCCACACTCACTCAGAGGAACTCCAGGGATGTCTACCTTCTCAGTGCCTGAGATTGGGGACACCCTCCCTCCCATTCTAGTTGGCTTTCATTGACGGAGAGGGAGGCCCCAGCTCCTATAACGCACAGCTGCTTTTCATTCCCCCGCTTTCTGTTGTACTTTTTTCTCTCCTCACCGACAACCGACAAAGCCTTCACAAAGCCTGTCTGTTTCTTTCCCTTCGCTGCTCTGATTCTTTCTGTGTTTTTAGAGAGTGTATTATAGCATGTTTTTTAGAGTGTATTATCCATTCGCATGTTATGTGTTGGAATGCAGTGGAGAGAAGACTGGTTGGGAAAATTGCTTCAATACCTGTTGTCTCATTTCTTCTTGGTGTGTATCTTAAGTTTCCCACTGCAGTTGTTTGGAGTAAAATGTGAGGAAGCGGAATAGAGCAGGGGGAAAGGGAGGGGTGGAGGTCCCTATTGTCAGGACTCATTTACTGTGATGAATGAATAAGTCAGTCTACTTCATTTATCCCAAGCCCTTCTCAGTCCTCTGTGTGCTGAACTGTTTCTTTTTCTCTCTCTCTTACACACACACACACACACACTGACGCACCACACAGAGAGGGAGAGTGAGAACTGTTATTTAATGTTGCATTGTTAATAGGAATGGGAATTGCCACAGAGGCGACGATACAATACTATCACGATATTTGGGCCATGCTATGATATTATTGCAATTCTCACATTTTACGATACAGCTAGTATTGCAATTCAAAGTTGGTCGTATTTCCCAGGTATTTCGGATTCATGTTGCATATCAAGCTCGTTATTGGCTGTATTCTGGAAGCCGAAATCAAGCCACACTCTTGACTTGAAAGCAGACAGTGCGTTACGTATAGGAGTCTCTGCAGCCATCTTGGCGACTCTGACTTTCTTTCCAATTTCTACTGCGAGATAAGAACGAGGTCTTGCGCCATCTTGGGGACTTCAGAAGAAGTGTGATCAGGATAGATATTTGTACCAAAATAAAAGTATATTAAATAAATTAAAATATTATAAAATAATATAAAATAAATAAAATTGATTCTTGGCGCCGTGTATCGATATAATATCGTACCGACAAATACTGCAATACTGCACTGTATTGATTTTTTTTCTCCCGCCTCTAATTGTTAATGTTGTAATGTTGATGGAACTGCTGTGGTAGAGATGTGAAGAGACAGTTTGGCTGTATATAAAATAGGGCTGAGCGATTAATCGATTTCAAATTGAAATCACGATTTGAGACAATATGATTAGCAAATTGCAAAAGGCTGTGATTTAGTATATACGTTATGCAGCATGTCTGACCCAGGATTTAAACTGCCGTGTCAATAGTTTTACAAATTCTACAAACACGTGGAACCCACAGAAAACGTTCTTACAATGCGGAAAAATGGCCTCCGCCAAGCCAGAAGCAATGTTGGACAATTTATTATGATTGTTGTTGTTATCACTATTTATTTAACTTAACACAGTCACTTCTGTGATAATTGTTCTGTGTTTGATTGTTCTATGCCAATTAAAAAAACTTTATAAATACATGTTGGAAGCAGGGTTTCCGCCAGGAATTTTTTCTTGCCGGTCTTGTGTCTGGAAAGAATTTATTTTACTGGACAAATCTGAAACTTACTGGTCATGTTTCAAAAAGTCGATGTTACAAATGCAAATATAATGTACACCTAGGTTGACGAAAGAATGACAATGACCTCAAATCAGTTTGACAATTTAATGAACAGTAACGATCTGTAACCTGTAACATCTGTTTAAAAAAAATGTCCTAGGCCTACACGGCATCAGATGTAGCCTACAGGCTACCAGGTAATATTTCATTTTCTCCTTTTTTTCATTGCTGCTGACTTGAATAAAAAAAATTGTAGTTGCTTGAAATAGTGTGAATAAATTAACAAAAAAAGTTAAAGTTAAGGAAGAGCTCAGAGAATGACAGCCATCTTGATGCCGCGTTACCATAGAGACCAAACACAGACATAGAGATCAAATTTTTCCAGTGTGTCTTTGCACCTAGAAATGTGCATTTCTCTCTCCTCCTCCACACAACTTAAGGACAGTATTCGTTATACCCACGTTTTGTCGGAGCATTATTACTGGACATTTTGACCGGCAATTTCTTTTTTTTTTTTTTACAAGGCAAAAAAACAGTAATTGTGGTAACAGAAACCCTGGTTTGGAGAAATTCATGTCTTTAAGTTCTTATCCTTGCATTAGAATATAGAGCAGTCAATATTTTGATGGTATCTCAAGTGGCAATGCTCCCTCACATGCTTTAAATTCATTACACAGTGAATATTGAACTGAAGCTTGACTTTAAAAAACTATATTGTAAATCAAATCGCAGTCACGGTATCTGTCAGAAAAATCACGATTAGATATGTTCCCCAAATCGTGCAGCCTTAGTATAAAATCATAAGCCTTCCCCCATAGAGAGACTCCGTAAACTACTGAACTCCTGCCTTTGACGGAGGACAGTAACCTGTGCGTGACCGTGAGGTGGGCGGGGTGACTGTGAGGTGGGCGGGGAGACTGTGAGGTGGGCGGAGATTGGTAAATGAAATTAGCCTGCTAGCCTTACTTACATGAACTATGCCTGTCTGTTAGCTAACCTAACTCATGTGTGACTGAGATGAATTAGCAAATGAGGGTTAGCTTAGAGTTGTTTGTGAAGCATTTAAAATGAATCTCTAAAGCCTAATGCTGTCATCAATCAGTGGCCACAGAACACAAACCAATCTAAGTTTGGTCTGCAAACCATTTTACAGAATGTTTATCATGGTCCTGTAGCCATAACTATCTTAAGAGCAGGACTTGAGACATGTAACCCTCTGTAGCTCCAACTAGCCAACTTGTTCACTAGACTACTGTTTTCAGACTATGCTTAGCTCAAAGGCAGTGACTATACTAAAAATTTTACTGTCACAACTTACTAGGATGGGGATTTCAAAGAAAAACTGATTTTTCACGGTCTGTCAGACTTCAGAGTGCTTAGGTTTGGTTGTAACTCTTGTAGTTAGAATGGTCCAGACTCCTGCATTGTTTTTTGGGCATTGTTCCATTGTATATTCACTTTTTTTAACCTGAGATTAGGTCAAACCTTAAAAATGTCGCTAAACCTTAAATATGTCTGTGGCAACTCTCTCTCTCTCTCTCTTGCTCATTTTGTAATGAAACCTCCACCATCCCATGAAATGACACAGGAAGTTACCTAAGATTAAATCTGAACTTTGACCCTTGCCCATCTCTTTTGTATGGGGCTTTAGGAAGATGGAAGCATGGGTGAATGTGAGTTCTCTTGTTGGTCAGCAGACAGGGTTGTTGAGGATTTGAGGTGGATAGTGTAAAATATAGGACTAGCAGTGATCAGCAGATGGCAGGTGTGTTTTGGGCTGTGTAAAGACTGGTCTCTGTGTGCCTGTGTTCTGTGGACACCACCATTTGCAGAATAACGGCCCTGTTAATGTCAGATCTGAACTGCTCTGGCACTCAGCAGGCTTTACGTCAGAGACCATAGGTATTTGAACAGTATGTGTGAGTGTCTGAATTTTTTTAAGTTAATGGTTTGCAGTTGCGTTGAGACAGTCTGTGTGAGATCTCATGTTCAGAGAACTCCAATGCATGAAACTTCACATAAATTAATATAAACTGCTACCAAACCTGCTAGTGCTGTAAAACTGACATATTTAAATAAAAGGCATTGTTCGGGTGATAGAATGTTTGAGGTGGAGTATCACAGTTATAGTACCTGGTTTAGTCTGTACAGTCAAAGACACAGACAAAGTACATCACAGAACACACAGCACTGTACATCTCTGCCACAGCACACTGATTCCTTACAGGATCACATGACAGCATATGTTAAAGGAACAGACATCTCACTGGCCAATCAGAGCAAGGCAGCAGGAGGTATCAGCCAAGTAGATTTCAGCTTTCACAAGTCACTTAAGACCAAGTATATTTTGCAGTAAGATCAGTATATTTGGTTAATGTGAGATTATATGAGATTACATGTCCTACACTATGAGATCGAGCTGCCTGGCCCCAGTGTGTGTATGTCACACACAGAGTGAGACTTGACAGAGGTGGGGTGTGTATGTGTGTGTAAGTGAATAGAAAAGCTTTATAAACACCATTGTAAATAACAGTATACATGATGGTGTGCGATGAGTTTGCGTAGAGAGGCTGAGAGACGGAGGCAGATGGAGTTTGTTTGTGTGTGTGTGTGTGAGAGAGAGAGAGATCTGACAGATGTGTGAAGGTGTTTCATATGGGTGGAATGGCATCCTGACCTAACACTAATCCTGAAAAGCTGTGTCATATGTTACTCTCATGGTGAGAAACACACACACACACACACACACACACACAAGTAGACACGCACGCGAGCACACACACACACACACACACACACACGTAGACATGCACGCGAACACACTCACAAACACGCACTCACAAACACACACACACACACACACACACACGTACAAATACGATACAGTATCTGAACAGCCTTGGACGTCCTTGAGGGCTGTTTGTTGCATTGATATGTCTCTGTGTGAGCTGAGCTTCTGCATAATGTTCAACAGCAAATTCACTTCACTTTTAAACACGTTCTGGGAGAGCACAGGGACAAGACTGAAGATGTGTCAGTCAGAGTGCTCTTAGAACTGATGACATTCTGTCATGTATGAACGAATGACTCTTCTGCTAGCCCTGTTCAGTGTGAAGTCAAACCTACCAGAGTAAGACATGCAGGACTTGAGTGTAATATGTCATTATGACAGTCAGGTTGACTCGATGAATATTTTAAAACAGACATGCTTTGTTTTGGTCTGCCAATGGCTGGTAAATTGAAAAAAATTAGAGGCGAAAATATTTGTCAACTTGCCATAGAACTGTATAACATACGATGTCATTAAAAACACTGTAATTACTAATCATCCATCAATGGACCTTTTCAAAGGGAACTATAATGAAAATTTCAGATGTTGTAAGGAGACTCAACTTGTGTTTTAAAATGTTAATTGATATTACATCTCATACACATACTCTGTGTACTCAACTTCATATCCTCAAAATGCTCAAAATTTTGCGTATTTTCAGAATGTACTGTGACGGGGGAAGACTCATTAATATTCATAAAAGAGGCGCTACCTGATTGGCTGATACAACGCTCCCGCTCTGACACGTCGCATGCTTGTATAAAGCCTATCAAAACCATGGCAACCGTAAACTACTGTCATTGAACGAGAGTTAGTGTGTGATTCTTTGAGCAGTACTATCTGCGTAGTGTTTGGGGTTCCTATTGATTTGAAAGCCTTTATCAGTAATGCATCGTGTCAGAGCTGGAACACGAATTTTCGTAATGTTGTATCGGCCAATCAGGTAGCGTTTCTTTTTTGAATATTGATGAGTCTTCCCCTGCCACACTACATTATGAAAATTCATGTGCTGGCTGTGCTACATATCATAAACAACCTACTGTGATTTAAATTGTCTTTTGCGTAGCCTAGTCCATTATATGACAGTCTCCATGTTGGAGTCATCCTTGAGAAATCTGTCCACAACTCACAATTGTTGCAGGTTTATTTCATCACAACCACAGTACAGTGAATACAACAATAAAGCAAACAAACATTCTGTAATGTATTATGTTTGATGATGCAGCATCGAACCAGTATTGTTACGGTATTTCAGAGTCATCTTGCATAACTTTCAGGCTGTTTGAGAGCCATTTTCTGTTTCATCACAGAACTTCCAAACAATCGATTCACCCTTTTCTGCTGTCACCATCCTTCCCCTTGTTTACCAAGGGCTCTCACTGGAAACTGAGAGCGCGCACGAGATCTAGCATCACGCGATTAACGAGTACTCGATGTTAATGTAGAAATTCAAGAATTTATGTAAGTGTTCAAGTACTCGAATGCTTGAGTACTCTGTGCAGCACTAATACACACACACATAAACACAGACACACACACACACCAAAGGCAGTGTTATGGTCTGATCTTCAGTCCCAAAGTGGTTCACATGGAATGAGTTTGTGCTGGTTTTAGTGTGTCCTCCATTTTAGAAACCGTTCTGTCTCGTGCACTGTGTTTTAGAGGCAAGGGGGTGTGAATACAGCAGACTTTCATTTGTACGTGTGTGTAGGTTTTGAAGATGTCTGATTTAATGTGTAATGACTGTTTAGCTCATATTCATTCACACGGTGGAGCTGTTCTGAGTGTATGCTCCCTCTGTTGTATTTTTAATATATTCATACTGATTTCATTAGCGTTTCCTCAGAAGGACTCGAGAGCATTCTCCAGATGAGGTGCTTTTCAGTGCCGTCGTCAGGCGTGATTTTTGTTTTCTGTTTTGCAGTTAAGTCAAAAAAGTAGGAAGAGGACTGGCTCAGTGTGATAAAATGTGAATTGAGTTTACATTTCACCCTGATTGCCAGCTTTCTTTCTGCTCTCACAAAGGATTAGATGTGTGTGTGTGTGTGTGTGTGTGTTTGTGTTTGTCTGAAAGGCGTGTGCTTTCCAGAACGTCTCCATGTGTGCCAAAACTAATAGCCCCTTGCATGGATTTCCTTGTGTTTAAGAACAAGAGACTCCTTTTTTTTTATTTAATGAAAATTTGAGTAAGCCAACGCAGCTGCTGCTGCAGAGATGCCCCAGCGTATGTTTTAGTTTCTGACGGATATAGGCACAAATTTAATAACACAAGGAGTCTTTTTTTTCAGTTTAGCTCTTCATCAAGTCTGACATCAGTGTTCTCAGCCTAAAGTAGCCTTTATTAAACTAGCACATGCGTGTAAGGGCTCAGGTCTCCAGGTCTTTATTAAATGGCAGATGTGTGTAAAGCATGAGGTGTTGGTGTGGAGTTAGGCAGTAGAAATAGACCACATATGAAACAGTTCTGCTCTATTAGCTGTGTACTGTGGAACGGGTTTGTGAGACAGTCTATATGACCGACTCATCATTGACCAACGACAGCTCTTCTTTGCTCCCGTCAGCCTGA
This sequence comes from Chanos chanos, assembly GCF_902362185.1. Lineage (NCBI taxonomy): Eukaryota > Metazoa > Chordata > Actinopteri > Gonorynchiformes > Chanidae > Chanos > Chanos chanos. Next base: position 21,350,113 of record NC_044508.1, on the reverse strand, counting down.
CCTGTCTGCACACCCTTAGTGTGACCTTGGAAGAGTCCCAGCCCTGACCCAGCTGACAGGCATCTGTCCTTTAATGGCAGGAGCAGCATTAAGAGCCGTTGGTTTAGAGAGATTCTCAGGTTTGTTCTCAGGAAGGTACAGTTCAAACATAGCAAAGAGACACAGTGCACTGATGACGGTCTGAGCAATTATTGTGTCTGGTTAAGTCATCTGCTCCCTCAAAGTGTCTGTCTGCTGTTAAATACACTGACCTGCGAGAAAAAAACATGCGAGAACCAATCATTTCAGCATTTGATGTGTTTGTTACGTGATGTTCTCTAGAAAGGCGGGAGTAACAAAAAAAGTTTGACCAAGATAGCGGTAGGCTAAAGGCTATATGTAGCATGAGAACATGTATACGATTAAAAGATGTATGGGCAACCATTTGTGTCCACAGAAACACGGGCTGTTGTTTACATGTTACATGAACGTAGTCGGACCCAGAGCGGTACAAAAAACACTCTCTCTCGGTTCTGGTTGGTGCAAATTGACCATTGTACAGCTTCGTTTTAGCGCTCATTTAAACTTTTGAGCTAGGTGATAGACTTACTATTTTTGTGAATTTTGCCCCAGAGCGAAAAGTTTTAAAGCAAAATTCATGAAATGTTTCGCTGTGTGGAAGCCTAGCGTAAAAGTAAATTTATAAAAAGCAAGCAGATGCATTCTGTCCGACATTATTTTTTCCCCACGGAAATTAGCCAAATTTTCGCTACGAAGTGTTCGGTTCCCAAACCCGTGGAAATGCGGGCCGGTTCTCAAAAGGCACCAAGGCAGCACTGGCTCCGCACCAGCACCGGCACAGGCACCAGCACCGTCCTAGTGGAAAAGAGCCAGAAGATGCCAACGAAAATGTCTAACTGGAGAGATGATGAGATTCCGGAACTTCTGTCGGTAAAGGCCGACGCGGAAATCATCAAAAGTCGGAAGCCTCGTCTGCTTTTTTCGATGTGTTGTAAACAAATCATTGCGATTTTCGCAGAGTACTTTTTGCGTCATGTCCTGCCTCCTGCACGCTCTACCCAGGCGCCACCCACCGCCTAAACCAAACGGAGTATTTCGAGTATGTGTGAAAGCGTCTGACTCAGACTATTTGCTGCTGTGTGCTGCATGTGTGAAAGGGCAGCTTCGGACATAATGCGAACCTGATTCTGCCGTAATCGTCCATTGTGCATATTTGAGAACGGCTTATGTGTTAAGGCACGTGTAAATGTTATTGTAAATGTGGATTGGGCTGAAACATTTCTTATAGTGAGTATTCAGGCACACTTAAATGGCCCTGTTCCAACATTTTTGAACAGATCCACAGAGATCTTTTGACAGAACTACCTATTTTATGTGGAAAATGCGTGTTCATCCTTAATGTATATTTTCCTTTATGACTGCTCAGTCAGACACACTGGTGTCTTCAGAACATTCCCTATGCATTTGTTACACATTACTTTGAACTTTTCTCCGCAGAGTCTGTAACGCTGCAGTCTCTCTCTCTCTCTCTCTCCCGCTCTGCTCATTTGCTCAGTGAAAACCCTGAAACTGTGTGTTGCTAGGGTGTGACATTGTGTCGGTCGGCCCTGTTGGCTCAAGGCTGGTTGTTTGTGCCCGGACAGTCAGTGTGGAGGAGACAGGGCAGAGGACACCACTGCTTGGCGTAGCCCTGACCATCTGTGAGCGTTGTGAGCCATGGGCTCTGGAGGGGGGGGGTGGACGAATGAGTTTGAAATCCATGCTGATCTTTGTTCAAACCCGCTCTGTTTGTAAATTCTGCTTCATTTCCATTTGACGTCACCTGGTCCTCATTTCAGGGCTGCACAGAGGAGCCCAGAGAGGAGCAAAATGGGGCTCAGTTTCTCAGTGCTTGCAAATAATTTTGATTTTGCTCTGATTTTTGCTGTAGATGTTGGCTTTGATCTGTGAAAGTTGGCCAACATGCCATTTTGTTTGTTGTTTTTCTGATCCACACTTGCAGTCCATCTCCACAATTTGAAGTGAAATGGATTTGGGCCAGTATTTGCTAATGGGGTCCAGATGAAAAAGACCAGATGCTGATAGTGCTGTGGGAAAGGGAAGAGGTTCAGGTAAAGAAGATGGCGTACACCTTGGGTTCTTGCTAATTTGTGTCTTTCACTGCTGGAAACCATCTACAACACTGAGTTCAGTCTAGACAGTTTAAACTCTGAAAAGGGGTCTAGGTGGGGCATCAGTCAGCCTTTTTCATTGTTAATGGTACTCAGAGGAATCAGCATTTTGAGGTTTTTACTCCTCCCCTCAACTTGCAGCATAAAAGTTCCTGAACAGATAAACATAAAAATGAAAAATGGTTTTGTTTTTGATTTGATCCATGTATTTCTCTCAGACATTGCAGTCAGCCTATGGTGGGAGTAAGGCAACTGATAAAAGGCGTGTTAAGTGTGTTTTGTTTCTCACAACTGTGTGTAGCTTTGACCTGCTGCATGAAGTCTGAGTTATCTGTGAGGCTATAGCTAGTAGTGTCTGTGCTTAAAGCTGCACTGTACTCAAGTGATTATGGTGAACATGATTTCATCACACAGGCTTTGTTCCTGGGTTGACATTCCTTTGTTGCTCTTGGAACAACATTTCTGTTAACCAGTCAACACAGCAAGGAGCATCCCTCCCCCAAATATGGAAGTATTGGATCAAATAAATTCATGCATCATCTCCTGCAAGGGGAAATATCTGTTACATATATGAGGAAAAATGTGACCATCACACATCTTTGTGTGGCTCACAAAAGTATTACATCTGTCCATATTAATGTGCAGCTAACAAGACACTCGCCTAACTATTGGCAGGCTAACTCATTAAGCTAACTAGCGAGCTAATGGTTGCACAGCTGGGCGCTGTGCTAGAAAGCTAGCTCAGCTAGCAACCTATACATACAAACTATTGAGAGTGTTTATTTAAATGAATGACCAAAGGAGGTATAACTACAGTATTATCAATACATCTAGGATTTTGTTCAGTTTTGTGAACTGAAATGTGGAGCTACAAGGTAGCTCCCACCTCTCTGGAAATGAACCATGGTATTTGTTCTGTAGGGAACCTTGAAATGGGTCTGGAGTGGATGACACGCTGATGACATCAGCGGGCAACGATTGGTTGATAAACAATGTCGTTCCAGGAACAATGAGGGAATGTTGATCCAGGAAGTCCCCCCTACCTGGTGAAATCACATTCACCAAATGATCACTGCTCAGTTTATGCAAACCATATTCTTGGAGTGTTCACATGGAATAAACGGGAAATAAACTAGCTGCCTTTATCAGTGGATTCTTTTTGCTTGAGTTTTGCTGGAGCATGTCTATTAATCTATTGTGAACTGCACAGAATTTAACACATTAAAAACGTTTTTGTTCATGAGCAACAGCATTTTTCTTATTTGTTTTATTTCTGTTTTCATGTTTTTCATGTAAAACATCTTCTGTTTCTGGTTTTGGCTCCTGTTTTCAAGTGCTTGGTTCAACTGTGTTTGGCTGGCAGATCTGACTGCTGCATTTGTCAACCTCTATAACTTGGGGTTTACACTTCCTAAATTATGCAGTTATATGCATACAGCACCCAAAACATGTTCTAGAAACTTCAGTCATACGTTCTCATGGTACCATACCAACCCTGTAGCTATCTGTCATCCTGGCCTTTGGCAGTAGGCTGACCACAGACCTCAGGACTCATCCTCTGGTCCAATGGGTGAGTACAAGGAATGCAAAGAAGGGTGGTTCTTTTTATTTATCCATCTCTCTTGCCCTGCTCTAGTCTTTTTTCTGTGTGGCAAGTTGTGCTTTGTTTTTGAAGCTTGGTTTCCCCTGTGTCTAACACAAAGACGACCTGGAAGCCTCTACTGCCTCTGTGGATGAGGACCAGAGATTTTCACACATACTTCAGTCTCTGTCCTGACAGACAGATGTAGAACAGCACTGTTTTTTTTTTCTTTAAGAAAGAACTTTCTAACTCATATTCAGTTGTCTGTCATACTACAGTGAAAATGAACAAAATGTCCAGGCGAGCTGTTATGTTCACTTGAAGCCACTGATAATTAGACTTTTTGGCATTGTAGGCTATCTCTGCCTTTAGTTGGCCCTCAGGCTGCAGTGAACAGTCACCTCCCTCACTCTGACGTCTGACAAGACTTGTCACTTTTACTTTTTGTTTCTTACTCTGTGTGAAATTCACTTTCTAATTCACATTCACAGCACGGTACCTCCCGATTTAACCTCTAAATCTGAGTGGCATAACTATGAAGTTTATGATAGTTTTGCGTTGAGGCGTTTGGTGTGATTAGGCAGAGTGATCACTGTTTTATCAGTGAAGTATTGGAAGTTGTTGAAGTCTGGGCAAGGGAGGGTAGTAAAACATCCGGCCTCTCCAATGGTGTCATCGTTATTTGGGGCCTTTCACATGTGAAAACCATTACAGCCTGTCTGCTGGAGAGAGAGAAAACAGAGTGGCCGCCAGCCGAAGATCGGCTAGAGAATCCGCTCCACGACCCCCTCTCTCTTGCCATGGGCCCCTCAGGATTTTCACAAAGAGCTGTTGTTATTGTAGGACTCTAGGCTCTCTCTCCATCTTCGCCTCTCCCTCTCGCTTTCTCTCTCTCTCTCCCTCTTTCCCTCTACCTCCTTTTCTCTCTCTTTCCCTGTTCCGTTCACTCTTTCCTTCTCCATCTCTCTCTCTCTCTCTCTCTCTCTCTCTCACTGAAACGGGAGACGAAGGCAGAGTTGGCTCCGATCACCCATTCATGGCTCTGCTGCCTGCACAGGCCACATACTCTGTGTGTTTCTGTGGAGTTCAGCTTTGTTCTGCTCCCATTTGGCTTCGTCTGTGTGCTTTTTTTCACGTTGCCATAGTATTGATTGAATGTTTTGTATGATATTTGACTTGTCCTATAGTCTAGTCATCAAACGCAATTACCCTCAAACTGTTGCAAGTCCAAGGTCTTCAAATTTTATGGACATTCAATGTTTTGTCTGTGCTTCAGACTGGTTTCCGTGGAAACTGAAGTCATTATTCTTCCAGGCTTGAACCGAACATCGATCCTCTCCTAAAGGACATCAATAGGTTTTTCAGGAATGTTGCTTGGGAATAAGCCCCTCACAAAACCAGTGATTCTTATTTTTAGGGAAAAATGGGTACCATGACAACACAAATCTTGACATGACAAGGAAAAAATCTGGGATATTCATTTCCTCCCTGCATGTGAAACCAAATCTTTTGCCCCATTTCTCTCTAACACACACACACACACACACACACACACAACTCATCTGATCACTTGAAGTGCCACATAGGGGTTCCCAGCCCCGCTGAGCCAGGCAGGGTAATGTGTGTTGAGCTGGGTTTGCTGAGGTCTGGATAAGTGACATGCACTCATAACAAATTCAGTTTAACTCCTGCCTTCAATACGGAGCTGTCTTTTGACTTGGACAGATGGGTTGTCAATTCATTAGCCAGTCTGCTCAGCAGAAACCAAGATGGAGTCCAATTAATTAGGATGTGTTCACACTCTGTGTCTGAAATATTGTATCTTAGTGAGAACAGTGTCGTGCTGTCAGTGTATTCATCTGTGATATAGTGCTTAAAGTCTGATCCTTTTTGAATGGATTTCACTGTGAATTAAGATTAGTGAAATGTGAATACTTTTCACAGTGAAAGCTGATGCTGGTATAACTTCCCAGCCGGTAATGTGTAAAGGAACAGCCGGTAATGTGTGAGGAACAGCCGCTGATGTATGAGGAATAGCCGTTGATGTATGAGGAGCGGCTTTTCATGTGTAAGGAACAGCCATTGATGCGTAAGGAATAGCAATTGATATGTGAGGAACAGTGGTTATGTGCAAGAAACAGGAGAATTTTCTATGTGTGCAGGACTAGAATCCCACAGTGTTTTTACTGTATTCTTAGAAATGGAGCGAATGAGAGACAGATTGGATAGGGGAAGAAGAGAGATCGCATCAGAGGAAAGGCAAGGATGGCTCCTTACAGCTCAGAGTGCTTTGTAGTGCAATGAGCATGTTGGCTCTGGGGGTGTGTGTGTGTGTGTGTGTGTGTGCGCATATGATTGGGAGGGGGACAGAAGAGAGGGGCCAACCTGCAGCAGGAGACCTAGCCAGTGCACACACACACTCTATTCACACACTTCTGCTGTCTGCTCTTTCATCTCTTCCGTTTGTCCCTACCCCTCCCCCCAACACTGCCTCGTCCCTGCCCCTCGTCCCCACCACTGCCTCCTCCCTGCCCCGACCCCCCACCACCACTGCCTCGTCCCTGCCCCTCCCCCCAACCACTGCCTCGTCCCTGCACCTCCCCCATCCACTGCCTCGTCCCTGCCCCTCCCCCCAACCACTGCCTCGTCCCTGCCCCGCCCCCCACCACTGCCTCGTCCCCGCCCCTCCCCCCCCACCACTGCCTCGTCCCTGCCCCTCCCCCCAACCACTGCCTCGTCCCTGCCCCTCCCCCCACCACTGCCTCGTCCCCGCCCCTCCCCCCCACCACCACTGCCTCGTCCCCGCCCCTCCCCCCCCCACCACTGCCTCGTCCCTGCCCCTCCCCCCACCACTGCCTCGTCCCCGCCCCCTCCCCCCCACCACCACTGCCTCGTCCCTGCCCCTCCCCCCCACCACTGCCTCGTCCCCGCCCCTCCCCCCCACCACCACTGCCTCGTCCCCGCCCCTCCCCCACCACCACTGCCTCGTCCCTGCCCCTCCCCCCCACCACTGCCTCGTCCCTGCCCCTCCCCCCACCACTGCCTCCTCCCTGCCCCTCCCCCCACCACTACTGCCTCGTCCCTGCCCCTCCCCCCAACCACTGCCTCGTCCCTGCCCCTCCCCCCCCACCACTGCCTCGTCCCTGCCCCTCCCCCCACCACTGCCTCGTCCCTGCCCCGCCCCCCACCACTGCCTCGTCCCTGCCCCTCCCCCCACCACTGCCTCGTCCCTGCCCCGCCCCCATCGACTGCCTCGTCCCCGCCCCTCCCCCCCACCACCACTGCCTCGTCCCCGCCCCTCCCCCCCACCACCACTGCCTCGTCCCTGCCCCTCCCCCCCCACCACTGCCTCGTCCCTGCCCCTCCCCCCACCACTGCCTCGTCCCCGCCCCTCCCCCACCACCACTGCCTCGTCCCTGCCCCTCCCCCCCACCACTGCCTCGTCCCTGCCCCTCCCCCCACCACTACTGCCTCGTCCCTGCCCCTCCCCCCAACCACTGCCTCGTCCCTGCCCCTCCCCCCCACCACCACTGCCTCGTCCCTGCCCCTCCCCCCACCACTGCCTCGTCCCTGCCCCGCCCCCCAACACTGCCTCGTCCCTACCCCTCCCCCCAACCACTGCCTCGTCCCTGCCCCTCCCCCCCACCACTGCCTCGTCCCTGCCCCGCCCCCATCCACTGCCTCGTCCCTGCCCCTCCCCCCCAACCACTGCCTCGTCCCCGCCCCTCCCCCCCACCACCACTGCCTCGTCCCTGCCCCTCCCCCAACCACTGCTCTGGCTCCTCACTGATGTGTGCAGAGGAAGCTCCTTTCTCAGAGAGTTATGGCTCTTAGCTGGGTGGGAATCTCACTCTGTAATTAAAGTGAACATGAAGTGTCTGTATGTAAAGGGAATCTGCCTATTGAGTGTAAAATTGTCATTAAAGAGGAAATGTAACAGAAAGAATGAGCTTTGCTGTGAATTAAATGTCAAAGTGTGCAAAAAAACGAAAGAGAAATTGAAGAAAACATAATGAATCTGGAAGGTAAATGTGTGTTTTCCTCCCTTTTTAGATTAATGCACTCAAATAAAGGAGTTTTTCTTTTGTCATCTAAGGGTTGTTGAAAGATGGATAAGAAGTTGGATAAGAGGGAGGAGAGTTAGACAACCAGGGAGAGATGAGAAAAGGCTAGTGTGACTGAATCACAGTTGGATCCGTGCGCTCCAGGCCCAAAATGAGGATTAGGATTACCTTCCTGCTCTTTCCGTGCTGGGTTTGCACCCTTTCACTCACTACCACATTCTCAAATGAATGTGGATTAGGCTGAGGGGGCGTTTGAAGATGGCTGAATTGCTAATAGGTTTATCTCCCTCCATCGCTCTGTTTTAATGGAAATTATCAAGGTGTCAGGAGTGACGCTCCAGTGGGTTTGGTGTCTCACAGCGGGATTGGGGAGGTATTTTAAACAACCAATGCATACAAAGAGCATTCCAAAAACAAGTTTGATGTGTTTCATTTGGAAAACATCATATTTAGCTAATGGTTTTCTCAGTGAACTGTGTGTGGTGTGTTTTGTGTGAAGAGTGGATTGGTAAGACTAACCATAGTTTTGCCAGGTTTTTTGGAGCTGATCTCACACACTGGTTCTGCTGAAGAGAATGAAGCAGCTCCAGAAATGTTGGAGCAGAAACAGCGTGAGTTTACGCCATTCTTCACAGCTATTCAACTACAGTTGGGATTAACCCCGGGGTTGATGAGATTAATAACTACCCTGCTCACAGTTGTCTGAGCCCAAACAGCTGCAAAGAAACAGATTTTTTTTCGTCTCTGAGGAGGAAAAATGCACAGTCCTCCTTTTTTTTCAGCAGAACTTGAACATTTTAACCCTCCATTTTGTGTCAGGTTTTAGTAGTTTGGAATACATCATTTGAAGAGGAGTCTTCGAGGTTGCGAGGCTGGCATGGTGTCTGAAGAGTCATTCCTGTTTCTCATGGGCTTAGCCCTGTAGCTGTTCGCCTCGTGTCACTGCCCAGCATTATTACACAAACCTTTGGCCAGATGAGCTGCAAGAAAAAACCTGTAAACACAGTCTTTCCTTGCCTTTCTCAAAGCTGGGCAGGATCCACTGCTTTAAAATGAATATTCTTACTCAGTTTATCTTAAAGTTATTTCTTCATTTTTTTCCAAACAGAAAAGAAATATTTTCTGGAGATGTGACCAAACACAAAGATTGAGGTTATTAACCTTGCAGAGACCAGAATCCAGAGATGTGGATTCGCCCTTCCAAGTGTTTCCGGTTGTTTTTAGGCCCAGTTATGCAGTGTTGTCTCTTGGGACATTTCTGAAAACTGTTAAGGATTCTAATTGAGGCTACCTACTCTTTAATAAACTTGCTTTCACAAATGTTGCATATGCACACACATTTGTGAAAGTTTTTTCCCGAAACTTTAAGATAATATTTTCACATCATCCAAAAGTCTTGACTGTCTGCAAAGTCATTGGTTTGACATGACTCCACGCCAAGCTTATCTAATAAAAAAGTGATGAAAACTGAACCAAAAGATAGATTGGATCAGTTTGAGATTATATTCACATGCCCTGGCAGTGCTTACGCATTAGGATTGGATCAGTTTGAGATTATATTCACATGCCCTGGCAGTGCCTACACATTAGGATTGGATCAGTTTGAGATTATATTCACATGCCCTGGCAGTGCTTACGCATTAGGATTGGATCAGTTTGAGATTATATTCACATGCCCTGGCAGTGCCTACACATTAGGATTGGATCAGTTTGAGATTATATTCACATGCCCTGGCAATGCTTACGCATTAGGATTGGATCAGTTTGACATTATATTCACATGCCCTGGCAGTGCCTACACATTAGAATTGGATCAGTTTGAGATTATATTCACACGCCCTGGCAGTGGCTACGTGTTAGGATTGGATCAGTTTGAGATTATATTCACATGCCCTGGCAGTGTTTACGCATTAGGATTGGATCAGTTTGAGATTATATTCACACGCCCTGGCAGTGCCTACGTGTTAGGATTGGATCAGTTTGAGATTATATTCACATGCCCTGGCAGTGGCTACGCATTAGGATTGGATCAGTTTGAGATTATATTCACACGCCCTGGCAGTGGCTACGCATTAGGATTGGATCAGTTTGAGATTATATTCACATGCCCTGGCAGTGCCTACACATTAGGATTGGATCAGTTTGAGATTATATTCACATGCCCTGGCAGTGGCTACGCATTAGGATTGGATCAGTTTGAGATTATATTCACACGCCCTGGCAGTGCCTACGTGTTAGGATTGGATCAGTTTGAGATTATATTCACATGCCCTGGCAGTGCCTACACATTAGGATTGGATCAGTTTGAGATTATATTCACACGCCCTGGCAGTGGCTACGCATTAGGATTGGATCAGTTTGAGATTATATTCACATGCCCTGGCAGTGGCTACACATTAGGATTGGATCAGTTTGAGATTATATTCACACGCCCTGGCAGTGCCTACGTGTTAGGATTGGATCAGTTTGAGATTATATTCACATGCCCTGGCAATGCTTACGCATTAGGATTGGATCAGTTTGAGATTATATTCACATGCCCTGGCAGTGCCCACACATTAGGATTGGATCAGTTTGAGATTATATTCACATGCCCTGGCAGTGCCTACACATTAGGATTGGATCAGTTTGAGATTATATTCACACGCCCTGGCAGTGGCTACGCATTAGGATTGGATCAGTTTGAGATTATATTCACATGCCCTGGCAGTGGCTACACATTAGGATTGGATCAGTTTGAGATTATATTCACACGCCCTGGCAGTGCCTACGCATTAGGATTGGATCAGTTTGAGATTATATTCACATGCCCTGGCAGTGCCTACGCATTAGGATTGGATCAGTTTGAGATTATATTCACACGCCCTGGCAGTGCCTACGTGTTAGGATTGGATCAGTTTGAGATTATATTCACATGCCCTGGCAGTGCCTACACATTAGGATTGGATCAGTTTGAGATTATATTCACACGCCCTGGCAGTGGCTACGCATTAGGATTGGATCAGTTTGAGATTATATTCACACGCCCTGGCAGTGCCTACGTGTTAGGATTGGATCAGTTTGAGATTATATTCACATGCCCTGGCAGTGCCTACACATTAGGATTGGATCAGTTTGAGATTATATTCACACGCCCTGGCAGTGGCTACGCATTAGGATTGGATCAGTTTGAGATTATATTCACATGCCCTGGCAGTGGCTACACATTAGGATTGGATCAGTTTGAGATTATATTCACACGCCCCGGCAGTGCCTACGTGTTAGGATTGGATCAGTTTGAGATTATATTCACATGCCCTGGCAGTGCCTATGCATTAGGATTGGATCAGTTTGACATTATATTCACATGCCCTGACAGTGGCTACACATTAGGATTGGATCAGATTGAGATTATATTCACATGCCCTGGCAGTGGCTACGCATTAGAGCATTCTGAAAATATGCAGAGAAGACAGCGTGAGTTTTTTTTTTGTCAGATATCAGTATTTGCATGTGTCCTGACCCACTTAACGAATGCCTCATATCTAAACCTTCACTTACCAAAATAAAGTGTTTACAACAGGAAGAGCACAGATGGCAGCCAGAAAGCTGTTTTAAAAGGTTGGGTTGAATCAGATGTTCAGTTCTTATCAGACTGGCATTATTATCTATTTTTTTTTCTTTCTTTTTTTTTTCTGGAGTGTGCTGCTGCCAGACCTCATAAAACAAAAGCTACAATAGTTAAAAACTGGACCAACGCCATAGCTTTTGTCAAGACACAGATATAATTATATTATGTTCAGTCCAATCTAATTTGATTGCATTCATGTAATATCATGTTGTTAGAATACACCGTGATCTCACATGCGCTAGCCTTTCTTGCTTGCTGTGTGTGTACCTGCTGTATACGTGATACATTAGGGCTGCTAGTCAATATTCTACCACATGGACTAAATTCATTGAGGGTCATTTTTAGAGAACTGGATACGTGAACCTTTCTGTAAACCTGTTTGCATATGTGTGTGTGATATACATGTTGTTCTGACTTCTGTCTGTTGTTCTGTAAACCTGTTTGCATATGTGTGTGTGATATACATGTTGTTCTGACTTCTGTCTGTTGTTCTGTAAACCTGTTTGCATATGTGTGTGTGATATACATGTTGTTCTGACTTCTGTCTGTTGTTCTGTAAACCTGTTGGCATATGTGTGTGTGATGTACATGTTGTTCTGACTTCTGTCTTTTTCTTTAAACCTGTTTGCATATGTGTGTGTGATATACATGTTGTTCTGACTTCTGTCTGTTGTTCTGTAAACCTGTTTGCATATGTGTGTGTGATGTACATGTTGTTCTGACTTCTGTCTGTTGTTCTATAAACCTGTTTGCATATGTGTGTGTGATATACATGTTGTTCCGGCTTCTGTCTGTTGGTAGCGTGAGCATGATAACGAGAGCAGAGACCAGACACTGGCCAGGCAAACATGGTCCAAGGGAACTGTGTCTGTGTCTTCCACCTGTACACACACACACACTCATCCATTTCTTTCTTTTTTTTTTTTTTAAATACACAACCCCCCACCACACACACACACACACACACACACACACACACACACACACACACTCATCCATGTCTTTCATTCTTTCTTTCTTTCTTTCTTTCTTTCTAAAGCCCCCCCCCCCCCCCCCCACACACACACACACACACACACACACACACACAAAATGTCTGTGTTTGAGGTACATGTAGATGTACATTCAAAATGTTTATTTTGAGGTGTGTTCACCTCCAACACATGGAGGTGTGTTTGTGTACGAAAATTAAATCATCCTTTTGTTTTTGTAACATATATGGAGAAAATTGTTCAAATGAAGAAATTGTGGCTTGTACTTGAGGTTTAGTTCCAGAGGCAGGCACAGTTCTGTGAGCTACTGGCATGGGTTTCCAAATCTCTTACCCCTCTGCGCTCCCATTGACCCCTCTCTGAAGCAGCTCCCCAGCCCTGGGTGAGACGTCTTGGGTTTCAGACTGTGAAATTCCTCCCTGACCCAGGGCATAGCTGTGAAAGGCTCCAGCACGGTCTGAAAAACAAACCACCGCACCAGAGAAAGACCTACCCATGTACCCAGGTCACTGTTTGTGTTTGGGCTCGTGTTTACTTAGCAAGCAAAGCCTCAAAGACAGGTTTCTCCTCCACTGTGCTGTGCTCCTGTGGGTTTACCATTGCCAGTGTCTGAGCTACTGCTTCCATTCAGAGACCTGTGACTGTTTGGTTTTTTGTAAACATGAGTCAGTGATGAAAGTTCTTTGCTTTGGAGTGTGGGTGTAGTGTAAAATCTATTGTTTGATCTGACTTCCAGACAGCGCTCATGAATGAGAGAGAGTAAGGGGGAAAGAAAGGTGAGAATGTGTCCTTTTTCAGGAACACACTGGGCCAGAGTTTCAGCCCAGCCTGACTTGTGGCAAGTCTCATCTTGATCAGTGAGAATCCTGGTAATCTGTTCCACATTGAGCAGAGGTT
>NC_044508.1:21316797-21331797 GCF_902362185.1 Chanos chanos | reverse complement strand
ATAACAGACTGATTAAAATCAACGTTCGTAATTATGTCCTGATTTCCCAAAGAAACCAAAGAGTGATATACAGGCCTATACTTTGTTCTGTATTATATTTAATTAAAAAAAAGTGCAGGAAACTGAAGTCAGTTCCGTAAGAATCAACTGACTTTACTAACGTTTGACTTATATGCATCCCATCGCTACCGTTACTGTTTCTATAGCACCTGTGAAAGTGGCTGCCTTCTGGTAGCATTTTTTGACCAGGTGGCAATAATTTATAGACTACACTATAAACTCCTGCGACCAGTAGCAAAATCTGATAAGGACGCAAAAAGGACAGGACACCGGCTCTGACACGTCACGGGTTTCAAAACCACGAGAACCCCCAACACTACACTGATACCACTGCTCGATTTTACATTTGTCGATCAATCACTGACCATGTAAGACTCAAAGAATCACACGCTAACTCTCGCTTGTTACTGACTTCTTAAGACATGATTTTTCATAAAGTGGCAACCCCAAACACTGTGTTGATGTCACAGTTTGTTTTTGCATGTTTTGATGGTCCACTAGTTTAATTTTTCATAAACCGATTTGTGTAATTGAAAGGGGACACTAGACCTTATCTTGGAGAGACTTACCTACACCTTATAGTCAAGAGATACAATCTAAGCAGTTGCCATGCTTTTAAAAACTGTAACCACAGAATTAGAATTCCATTTTAATTTTGTCGTGTGCCGCTGACGGCTTACTTTATATATGCACGTGACATGTCAGAGTAGGAACCTTGTGTTACCCAATCAGGTATCGCTTCTTTTATGAATATTAATGAGTCTTCCCCTGCCACACTACATTTCAAAAATTAGTTTCCGGGTGCCTCAGATCAGGAGGGCGCTGAAAATCGGGCAGCTACAAGCAGTAAATCAGTGAGCAGAAACTGGTTCAAAGGCAGAAGAGACAGGTTATGTAATGCAGCATCAAACTATATCGATATAAACGGTATTGTCTCATCCTGTATCTCATTTGAAAATATATCAATATACCTTAAAAAGTCGATATACCGCCCAGCCCTACTTCAGAGATGTTTTTCAGTTGTGAATGCAGACATGGGCAGGTAATGGGCTGCTGTTGAAAAGCGTAAAGTGGTGTTGGGCTAAGAGGTGGCCTTTGGCGAGATGGGGTGGTTTTGGGAGGAGGGGGTGTACAAGCGTGAAACTTTGTGTAGTTTGTGAGTGCTCAGTCTCTTTAATTCAGTGCAGAAAGGCTGCCCTCATAACAACACTGATGGAACTGTGAGAGGAAACTGTACATCTCTTTCTGTTTCTCTTTCCATCTCTCTGTTTCTCTCTCTCTGCCTCTCTCTCTCTCTCTCTCCCACACACACACACACACACACACATATACACAAGCTGCATGCAGACAAAAAGCTTGAGGTTTACTTCACCTCTGGAGACAAGCTGTCTGATAACAGTGCATTTCTTGCAGAACTTCAAAGAGTCTCTGTGAACATTCCCACACTCTAAGCCAACCATGTCATATTTTAGCATACTGTGCTGGTATGGGAAAGATTTGAACATCGAGTCCTTGGCACTTAGGCCATTGCAGGAGCTCGTGTTGTTGACTGTGTCAGAGTTGTGGTTGTGTTGTAGACTGTGTGAGAGAGAGTCTTAGATGTGTTGTAGACTGTGTGAGAGAGAGTTGTGGTTGTGTTGTTGACTGTGTGAGAGAGAGTTGTGGTTGTGTTGTTGACTTTGTGAGAGAGAGTTGTGGTTGTGTTGTAGACTGTGTGAGAGAGAGTCGTGGTTGTGTTGTAGACTGTGTGAGAGAGAGTCGTGGTTGTGTTGTAGACTGTGGGAGAGAGAGTTGTGGATGTGTTGTTGACTGTGTGAGAGAGAGTCGTGGTTGTGTTGTAGACTGTGTGAGAGAGAGTCGTAGATGTGTTGTAGACTGTGTGAGAGAGAGTTGTGGTTGTGTTGTAGACTGTGAGAGAGAGAGTTGTGGATGTGTTGTTGACTGTGTGAGAGAGAGTTGTAGATGTGTTGTAGACTGTGTGAGAGAGAGTCGTAGATGTGTTGTAGACTGTGTCAGAGGGGTTATTGTGTTGTAGACTGTGTGAGAGAGAGTTGTGGTTGTGTTGTAGACTGTGTGAGAGAGAGTTGTGGTTGTGTTGTAGACTGTGTGAGAGAGAGTCGTGGTTGTGTTGTTGACTGTGTGAGAGAGAGTTGTAGATGTGTTGTAGACTGTGTGAGAGAGAGTTGTGGTTGTGTTGTAGACTGTGTCAGAGGGGTTATTGTGTTGTAGACTGTGTGAGAGAGATTTGTGGTTGTGTTGTTGACTGTGTGAGAGAGAGTCGTAGATGTGTTGTAGACTGTGTGAGAGAGAGTTGTGGATGTGTTGTAGACTGTGTGAGAGAGAGTCGTAGATGTGTTGTAGACTGTGTGAGAGAGAGTTGTGGTTGTGTTGTAGACTGTGAGAGAGAGAGTTGTGGTTGTGTTGTAGACTGTGTGAGAGAGAGTTGTGGATGTGTTGTAGACTGTGTGAGAGAGAGTCGTGGATGTGTTGTTGACTGTGTGAGAGAGAGTTGTGGTTGTGTTGTAGACTGTGTGAGAGAGAGTTGTGGTTGTGTTGTAGACTGTGTGAGAGAGAGTTGTGGTTGTGTTGTAGACTGTGTGAGAGAGAGTCGTGGTTGTGTTGTTGACTGTGTGAGAGAGAGTTGTAGATGTGTTGTAGACTGTGTGAGAGAGAGTTGTGGTTGTGTTGTAGACTGTTTGAGAGAGAGTCGTGGTTGTGTTGTTGACTGTGTGAGAGAGAGTTGTGGATGTGTTGTAGACTGTGTGAGAGGGGTTATTGTGTTGTAGACTGTGTGAGAGAGATTTGTGGTTGTGTTGTTGACTGTGTGAGAGAGAGTCGTAGATGTGTTGTAGACTGTGTGAGAGAGAGTTGTGGTTGTGTTGTAGACTGTGTGAGAGAGAGTTGTGGATGTGTTGTAGACTGTGTGAGAGAGAGTCGTAGATGTGTTGTTGACTGTGTGAGAGAGAGTTGTGGATGTGTTGTAGACTGTGAGAGAGAGAGTTGTGGATGTGTTGTAGACTGTGTGAGGGAGAGTCGTAGATGTGTTGTTGACTGTGTGAGAGAGAGTTGTGGATGTGTTGTTGACTGTGTGAGAGAGAGTTGTGGTTGTGTTGTTGACTGTGTGAGAGAGAGTTGTGGATGTGTTGTAGACTGTGTGAGAGAGAGTTGTGGTTGTGTTGTTGACTGTGTGAGAGAGAGTTGTGGATGTGTTGTTGACTGTGTGAGAGAGAGTTGTGGATGTGTTGTAGACTGTGAGAGAGAGAGTTGTGGTTGTGTTGTAGATTGTGTGAGAGAGAGTTGTGGTTGAATACATTCTCAGTGGACTGAGCTGTGTGTGGAAGTGTGGCAGTAACTGAAGAGACCACAGAGGAAAATGAAACTGTGTCCTGCAGGGCTGTGGTCTTTAGTGTGGATGTGGAAGTGCTGCCAAATGTCAGTGGTCTGTGTGTGACACAAACTAAAAAGTGAGTCTTTCCATCCTTCAGAGAGAGTCACTCAGATCTGTGGACCAGTGTCGGCTGGTCTGTTAGTCCTGCCTTTAGGCGCTTTCGGACCGAACAGTTCTAGGGTTTAATTTGATAGGAACTACCCCCTGGGGAGCTTCCCCTAGAACTACATACGTTCTAGGGCTTTTTTTCTGTTTGCATTCGCACCGCCATTAGGAACGCTGAAGTGATGTAAGCCGGCCAACAGTACAGCAGCTAAGAGATGTTGTGTTTATGATTAACCAGGATAGATGCACATTTTTAAGTACAAATGTAATGACTTTAAAGACCTTTTAAATACCTCCAAAGGGAAAAAAATACCATTACTGCGGCAAAAGAAATCGACAAACTAGACTACAGTATACACAATTAATGAGTTTTATTGAATTTGAATGACAGAAATATTGAGTGCACATTAGATATCATATAATTGCCTTCTCATTGACGAAAATAAAACTGTATGGCGATAGACCCAGTCCAATGGAAAAAAATGTCCCCCTGCATTTATGCATTTACCACCGCAGTAGCAGTGAGTGACTCGATGGGCATAGTACTTTTCGGGTGCTAGCATAGCGCTTGTGCCTGACGCTTGCTTGCAGCATCGGGTTTTTTTTGTCTTTTCCCCGCTGCAGCCGTCGAATTGTAAGCTGGATAAACACATTCTTATTTTAGGTTAAAATGCGGATCACAGCCACACAAGCGGACACACAAGCACCTACCGAAGCGGAGTGTACGCTACCTCTTCAGTGTTGGGGGATATAAAATACCGGTAAAATAAAACATAAAACCATGTTTCCCCTCCTAAAATTCCAGACAGTTTAAGACATTTTAGACATGAATATCAAAAACTAAATGTAATACATTCTAAGACTTTATATTTTGCACGGATCTTTAAAAATGGCAGTTGAAATCATCTATGCCTGCGTCTGGACCAGTGGCTGTACACCTACGTCACAAGGTTCCTATTCCACTGCGAAAGTACCTACCCTGAAGTAGGAGCCAAAAAGGCCCCTCAAAACGGCGTTCTAAGAACTATAATCGTTCTCAGTTCCTGCGGTGCAAGGGGGTACTTTCTCCAACAGTTCTAAGAACTATGGAAAAGTTCCTCTGGTGCAAAAGCTCCTCTTGTGATTGTGTTGCACGAGAACACTTAGCATTCCCTGAGTTTGAGAAAGCCAAAATTCTGTTCAGTGTTATGATGTTGTGATACGTAATGGACGAATATAAAAGTGGTGTTTGAAGTGGTTGTGTCGGTGGATATTGAGACTTCTGGATGAATTTTGCAGGTTTTTCTCTAATTGCTGTAAGTTCTGCACCCGTTCCTCAAGGTTCACACGCCTTCACGCTCATGTTATATAGCTTCAGAAATGTATTGATTTATGTGGTGCGTTCTGGAGAAGTAATTATCTGTTTATCAGACACACAGGGAAGCGAGGGCTGACCCCACCCGGTACTGATCCATTTAACAGGTTCTTGGGGCCAAAGAGCCGGCGCTGATTTGGATGTGAACAGAATGATTTGGAATAATGCTCAGTGAAATGTGTTGTAGGTGTTGTGTAGGTGTCTGTGTTGTGGGTGTTGTAGGTGTTGTGTAGGTGTCCGTGTTGTAGGTGTTGTGGGTGTTGTGTAGGTGTTGTGGGTGTTATGTAGGTGTCGGTGTTGTGTAGGTGTCGGTGTTGTGGGTGTTGTGTAGGTGTTCGTGTTGTAGATGTCCGTGTTGTAGGTGTTACAGGTGTTGTGTAGGTGTCCATGTTGTAGGTGTTGTGTAGGTGTCCGTGTTGTAGATGTTGTGTAGATGTCTGTGTTTTAGGTGTTGTAGGTGTTGTGGGTGTTACAGGTGTTGTGTAGGTGTCCGTGTTGTAGGTGTTGTGTAGGTGTCCGTGTTGTAGGTGCTGTAGGTGTTGTGTAGATGTCTGTGTTGTGGGTGTTGTAGGTGTTGTGTAGATGTCCGTGTTGTAGGTGTTGTGGGTGTTGTAGGTGGTGTGTAGGTGTCCGTGTTGTAGGTGTTGTGTAGGTGTCCGTGTTGTAGGTGTTGAGGGTGTTGTAGGTGGTGTGTAGGTGTCCGTGTTGTAGGTGTTGTGTAGATGTCCGTGTTGTGGGTATTGTGGGTGTTGTAGGTGTTGTGGGTGTTAAAGGTGGTGTGTAGGTGTCCGTGTTGTAGGTGTTGTGTAGGTGTCCGTGTTGTAGGTGGTGTGTAGGTGTCCGTGTTGTAGGTGTTGTGTAGGTGTCCGTGTTGTAGGTGTTGTGTAGGTGTCCGTGTTGTAGGTGTTGTGGGTGTTAAAGGTGGTGTGTAGGTGTCCGTGTTGTGGGTGTTGTAGGTGTTGTGTAGGTGTCCGTGTTGTAGGTGCTGTAGGTGTTGTGTAGATGTCCGTGTTGTGGGTATTGTGGGTGTTGTAGGTGTTGTGGGTGTTAAAGGTGGTGTGTAGGTGTCCGTGTTGTGGGTATTGTGGGTGTTGTAGGTGTTGTGGGTGTTGTGTAGGTGTCCGTGTTGTAGGTGTTGTGGTCATGATGGTGCAGGCTAAGGTGCTGTGATGGCTGAAGTGAAGATATGAAGTGAGATATGATGAATTGCGTTGCGATTTGGAAAATGCAGGCATTGGGTTGGTCATGGTGAGGAGGCCAGAGTGGTGACAGGGAGATTCGATTGAGCTGTTTCAGTGCAGAGAAGTGGTTTGTCAGTTTTTCTGGGGGTTATTATTTTGCTGAGAATGTTCTCATACGTAGCCGTGAAGTCTGTTTGTATCCGTTTACCTCACTGTTTCTCTCTGTCTTACAGGCACAGATTTACATCTACAAAACAGTGATGGAAGTCAAAATAAAAGGGTTTAATACTGTCTTTTATTTCTCTCTTTTCTTGTCTCTCCCTCTTCCGTTCTCTCTCTCTCTCTCTCTCTCTCTCCACTCACCCTTCCCCCTTCTTGTTTTTGATGTAAAATTCAGAGTGCTCGCAGATGGATTTTCTGCACATTTGTGCTGCAGCCCCATGTAAAGAGCTGAAGGAGAATTCTAATGACTGAGGCCTGATGGGAATTAAATGTCTGAAGATCAAAGAGCCTCAAACATCAGAGCAGACGTCAATCAGAGGGAGGGGAGGGAGGGAGGGGCTGGGGGGGGGGGGGGGGGGGGGCTGAGGGGGGGCAGGGGTTTGGTGGTGAGGATGAGAATCAGGGAAAATTTAGTTTAGAAAAAGGTGTAGTGGGTAATTTTTTTTTTACCGGGGCGGCAAAATCCCCATCCTTTGCAACCTCTGCAGGTTAGTATCTTAACAAGAAAAGAATGCAGAATACATAAGGGTAGTTTAATAAAAGCAGAATACATAAGGATATTTTAATAAAAGCCTTTGTGAGCAGTTTGAGCTTTGGCAGAAAGGTGGGGTAGGAGATGAGTGTGGAAATGGACAGAACAGTAGTGACTAGGGCAGAGCTGAGCACCATTAGAGCAAAGCTACAAACTGAGATATAAGATGAGAGAGTAGAGGGGCAAGAGTCATAACTATGGGAATTTTGTTTAGCTGGTACACATGGAAAGAGAAAAAGTCTAGCCTAGTTCTCAAAGACATAACATTCACCACAAACTCTTACAAGTATACCATAGCAGTGTGTCAGTATATATATTCATTCAATTTTGTCAGTCTTTCTTTGAAATCTGTCGACAAGCAAAACAGAATACCTCAGACAGCTTGGCCTACACAGTGTCAGCGTCAAGGCTAGAACGCAGAGCCGATCCCCATAACACACTGACAGATGCACTGTGAGTGTGAGTGTGTGTGCGTGCGGTTGTGTGTTCGTGCATGCGTGTGTGTGCTCGTGCATGCGTGTGTGTGTGTTCGTGTGTGTGTGCGTGGGCATGCACGTCTATGCATATGTGTCCCTTTTTGTATCTTTGGAAGATTCTAGCATGTTTTCATCATCGGTCGGGGGGGCGGGGGGGGGGGGGGCAGCATAGCTGTGACCTAGAAATCTAAAACGGCCACTTTTAACCACACCCCCCCCCCTCCTCTTCATCCCGTATCCCTCCATGTCTCTCTCTCTCTTACGTTTGATCAGATGAAGAGTGGTAGAGCCATGGAGACGTTTTCCACCCTGGGGTTTTTTCTGGTACTGTTTGGGTCAGTGCAGTAGTTGAATGCAGACGGTCTTGTTTTTCTGGTACTGTTTGGGTCAGTGCGGTAGTTGACTGCAGACGGTCTTGTTTTTCTGGTACTGTTTGGGTCAGTGCAGTAGTTGAATGCAGACGGTCTTGTTTTTCTGGTACTGTTTGGGTCAGTGCGGTAGTTGACTGCAGATGGTCTTGTTTTTCTGGTACTGTTTGGGTCAGTGCAGCAGTTGAATGCAGACGGTCTTGTTTTTCTGGTACTGTTTGGGTCAGTGCAGTAGTTGAATGCAGACGTTGTTTTTCTGGTACTGTTTGGGTCAGTGCAGTAGTTGAATGCAGACGGTCTTGTTTTTCTGGTACTGTTTGGGTCAGTGCGGTAGTTGACTGCAGACGGTCTTGTTTTTCTGGTACTGTTTGGGTCAGTGCAGTAGTTGAATGCAGACGGTCTTGTTTTTCTGGTACTGTTTGGGTCAGTGCAGTAGTTGACTGCAGATGGTCTTGTTTTTCTGGTACTGTTTGGGTCAGTGCAGTAGTTGAATGCAGACGTTGTTTTTCTGGTACTGTTTGGGTCAGTGCAGTAGTTGACTGCAGACGGTCTTGTTTTTCTGGTACTGTTTGGGTCAGTGCGGTAGTTGAATGCAGATGGTCTTGTTTTTCTGGTACTGTTTGGGTCAGTGCAGTAGTTGACTGCAGACGGTCTTGTTTTTCTGGTACTGTTTGGGTCAGTGCGGTAGGTGACTGCAGACGGTCTTGTTTTTCTGGTACTGTTTTGGTCAGTGTGGTAGTTGACTGCAGACGGTCTTGTTTTTCTGGTACTGTTTGGGTCAGTGCAGTAGTTGACTGCAGACGGTCTTGTTTTTCTGGTACTGTTTGGGTCAGTGCAGTAGTTGAATGCAGACGTTGTTTTTCTGGTACTGTTTGGGTCAGTGCAGTAGTTGAATGCAGACGGTCTTGTTTTTCTGGTACTGTTTGGGTCAGTGCGGTAGTTGAATGCAGATGGTCTTGTTTTTCTGGTACTGTTTGGGTCAGTGCGGTAGTTGACTGCAGACGGTCTTGTTTTTCTGGTACTGTTTGGGTCAGTGCGGTAGTTGACTGCAGATGGTCTTGTTTTTCTGGTACTGTTTGGGTCAGTGTGGTAGTTGACTGCAGATGGTCTTGTTTGAGTAGCCAGATAAATCCCCCAGACAGGCTTTTAATGGAAAATCAAACCAGCAAGTTTGTTTTTAATCTGGGTGAAATAACATAATTGCTTAAAACATGTGTCAAATCTCAGTAATCTAATGAAAGTGTGGGATGTGGTGTTGTTGTGTTTGATTTTTCAGATTTGATGGGAATTTTAACACCAACGTTTCCAGGACAATTTGCTGTGATCGGCTTTCTCCAACTGTCAACAGTCGTGCCTTCAACCCAGGACGTGACCTGAACTCAGGTCTGTGAAAATACACACACATACAGTATGTGCACACAGCTTACTGTAACACAGAAACAGTTATCATGTAGTTTCAAACTGATATTGTGGTAAGCTGTCTTTAAGTCTCCAGTGTGTAGTCTGCGTTATTTGACCTGAGCAAAAACAGTCTTTCCGTTTGAATTTTGAAGATGGCAGAGTTGAGTGATAAATAACCCAATAATGTTTAACACACAGCTGATCAAACGGCTTTGAACCATCCAAATGTGGGTAGGAAAAACAGCAGAATTTGAAGAGTCTTTCATTAGCTAGTTGGTCATGTTTTTGTAAATGTGGCTTAAATGTTTAAGGAGCTATGACAAAGCAACAGTAGTACTGGGATGGGGTTTAATGATGAAACCATGCTCTTAAAGCCAACATCCTGCCATTGTGGAGATGGGTTAAGCCTTTAAATTAGTTGATCCCGTTAGTTTGACTCTGCATCAGTTACTCCACCACTGTTCCCTGTATGAATAGCTACACCAGTGCTGAAACACTAATAATTTAGAATGGTCACATGTTTTTGTTCAGTTCAGAGACAGTTCAAAGGCCTTGTTTACACCTTGCGTTAAGATCTGATTTTGGTGATCCGATCACAAGTGGACAGCTCTAAGTAAATCTGTCTACACCTGGCTTTAGAATCCGTGTCTCGAGTGACCACTTGAGATCGGATCTCACTTTCCCGCTCTATACGCAAATAAACACGTAAATCATTTCCAACATGTTACTCCTTTCACTGAATTTCAGTTTTGCTTTTTTGATTGGAGATAGTGCTTATGACATGTGAGATGTCAGACGAATTTGGTGATCATTGATCGCTGTTTTGGGACATTAAGGCACGTTGTTTCCTTATAATGGGCATCAGGAAAACGCTTAAAGTGAGATAACGACCATACTCCTAGGATTTCGATTTTGATTTTTTGACAAGAGGAGGCGTTTCTGACGAGATGTCCGAGAGAAATTTGGTGATCATCGATCACAGTTTTGGAACATTAAGCCACGTTCACGTTGTTGTTTTTAATCGGCGGGAGGCATCAATGTACTTCCTGTGCCTAGTCTGTCGTAAATTAAAAGAAGGACAAGAAAAAGAAATCAAAACACAGGGGCTGTGTCCGAAATGGCATACTACATACTACTCGCATACTAATTATGACGTAAAAGTAGTAAGTAGTATGCAGTACGTGAAAAATAAACATTTTGCAGTACACGACAGTTACCCGGATGATGCAATACTCTGGCGAGAATTTCTAGTATACATCCCGAGCTCACTTCGCCGACTGCTGCATCCCATGAAGCAACGCGGTGATTTCCAACTGTCAAAAATTTTTAAAAACATGGCGGACAGCGACAGAAGCGGCTTCAACTTCAACTGCAGCTGCAGTTTCGAATATAAATGTATAAGTTGCATAGTTTGGTGCAATAAATCTTCATACGCTTTCTTATAGGGCTACTTTTGATACATATTTGTGGTTGTCGTGTGTTGTTCGATTTTAACAGAACAGATAGCCCAACCGATAGCAAACGTGTAGTACACTACACGAAAGTTCTCATGGCTGTGTCCGAAATGGCATACTAGCCTAGTGTACACTGCGTACTGCAGACTACTCCACACGCTAGTATACAGTATGGTACGCAATTATGAGTACTGTCGTTCAACACACAACTACCGCAAATGTGTATCAAAAGGAGCCCTATAAGAAAGCATATGAAGACTTATTACACCAAAATATGCAACTGATACATTTATATTCGGAACTGCAGTTGAAGTTGAAGCCGTTCCTGTCGCTTTTTGACAGTTTGAAATCACCGCGTTGCTTCATGGGATGCAGTACCCGACGAAGTGAGCTCCGGTTGTATGCTGCAAATTTTTGCCAGAGTAGTACATCATCCGGGTAACTGTCATGTACTGCAAAATGTTTATTTTTCACGTACTGCATACTACTTACTACTTTTACGTCAAAATTAGTATGTGAGTAGTATGTAGTATGCCATTTCGGACACAGCCAATATCCATTTTGCCTATTGTTTTTGCCCATTGTCACACTTTAATATGACGCTGCTGCCGAGCAAATGTGTACATACGCGAATGAGTTCGTACTTCCACGTAAGCAGAGGACGTTAGTTGAGTAGGTGGTCGTTCAATGTGGTCAAGTTCGCATTCGTGTTTACACTGCTATAAGAATGTGGTCATATGCAGTCCAGACCACCTCCAGATGTGGTCTGAGTGATCTGATCTCGATGTGACATCAATTCGCATTGGATACGTTTACACCTGTACTTTTGAGCTGTCCACTTGTGATCGGATCACCAGAATCGGATCTTAATGCAAGGTGTAGACAGGGCCTAAGTGGAGTTTCGCTTTGCTGTGAGATAAGACAGTGGGATAGTGTGTACATTTTGAATTGTTTCAATTTCTGTATGAAAGTTGCAGCTTTGCTTTTGGGAAATCTAACATGAATTTGTGGTGGGGTTTTTTTCCCCCCTCTCTCTTTTGCTCTGTATAAATGCTAGCCAGATTAGCATTATTCATCTTTGAATGGGAGCTTTTTTTTTCTAAGGCAGCCATCAGGAGGTCGTGTTACCTCTCTGCCTCCATTCGTCCCCCTCCACCAGCCCTCCCCATGTCCAGTCCACCAAGGCACTCATCAGCCTCATCTGTCTCGGCTCAGTCTAAACAAAGAGAGAGAGGGAGAGACAAACAGAGAGAGTGAGAGCAGGCTCTGGGTGTGATGAATGAGTGAAGGTGTGTGGTGTGCTCTGCTGTGTTATTGTTGTAATTAAGAAGACGTTTTTTTGCCCATATCGCAGGCCTCTCCTCTGTTCCTGTTCTCCGTCCCGCTGTACTCCTCCTCCTCACTCCGTCTGTTTAATTCTCAAAGTGATTTAAGGCTCTCTTGGCTCCTCTGTTTACAGTTTCACTTCTCAAGTCCCACTTACTTCTCTAGAGCTCCTCTTAAAGAGAGAGAGAGAGAGCGGGAGAGGGAGAGAAAGTGAGACAGAGAGAGGGAGGGAGAGAGAGAGAGGGAGAGAGAGAAGGAGAGGGGAAATGAGACTGATAAATTATGTTGAATGAGATGGAGAAGGTGCGACTAAGAGGAGTGTTGAGAAAAAAAATGAACTTAAAAAACAGAGACAAGAGAGGGAGAAAAAAAAGGTGTCAAAGACAGAAAAAAGAAAAGAAATGGGCAAAGAGGATAATAGAGGGAGTGAGACAGGGGGTGGAGATGTTTGAGGCCTGACTCGGAGTTTGTATACATATGCAGCTGATGAATGGTGAGGAGTTCATTGACAGTGGTGCTGCAGCTGTGTGTTTTATCTGATTGTAAGTCGCTTTGGCTAAAAGCGTCTGCTAAATGCTAAATTGTCCTCTGTTGTGTTACCTTAGTGAGCATTAGTCTGTGTGATGTCCCATAGGTGTGAAGCTCTGAGGGACAATGCCCCACTGCCCGCTGTAACTTTTTAAACTCTAGGAACTACCATAAAACCTGTGCTGGGATGATAAGGAGTTCAAAGGTCTCTCAGATACTGGACAGCAAGACTTTCAGAGCATTATCAACACAGTATGTAACTGGGAGCCAATGGAGAGAGTACAAGATAGAGCTAATGTTTCAATGAGAACTCTAGACACTGCCTTTTAAACCAGCTGGAGCCTGTTCGTGGACTGTGAGGAACATCCAGCAAACAGAGCATTGTAATAGTCAGGCCTAGAACTAATGAATGCATGAATCAGCTGATCTGCATGATCTGGATGAGAGAGAAGTTTTCTAAGCCTGACAGTGTTTCATAAGTGGAAGAAGGCTGTGCTGGATCTGTTTCTTATGAGGAGAATCAAACAAGAGATCAGCATCAACAGTAACACACAGGTCTTTAACAGATGTAGCAGGCACAACACAGAAACCAGACAGGTTAAGTGTGCAATCAGTTACCTTATGTCTTACAACCTTACAACAGAGTCACAGTACCTCTGTCTTTCAATAATTTAGCAAAAGGAAAGCACAAGTCATCGAAGTTCTAATATCCTTTGACAAGTTTTCTACCCTGGGCAACAGAGAGATCTCATTGGTTTGACTGATGTATGCAGTTGTGTGTCTTCAGCATAACAATGGGAATGTGTAGTGTGTCTCTGTATTGTGTAACCAAGAGGCACCAATTAGAATAAAAACCCAGCAGGCCAAGCGGTGAGCCTTGAGGAACGTGATGCTTTACTTGAGTGTCCTCACTGAAAAAACGTTCAGCGTGAGAGAGTTTCTGTAATGTACTTGTGCTCTCCTGCATTTAAAATATGTAAACATTTCTCCATGATTATTACAGTTACGTACTGTGTGGGACTGGATCTGTTCTGAAAATTTGACAGTGTTGTTTAAATGTCTTGCTTGGCCATGTCTTGATGTAGGGAGCATGTTGACAATAGTGTCTAATGTAAAAATGAAATATTTATGTTCGGGGGGGGGGGGTGATCCGGGGGAAGCAGTTTGGAAAGCTGGGCTTTAAGTAGATGTGAGGTGACTTCTGCACTCCAGGAATGTGTTTGTGGTCAGTGTCTAGCCGTCATGTGAGCTCTTGCTCACACATGGAGACACTTTAATCCTCCAGTGTACATCTCCACTGCAGCAGTCATGTCTATCAGTCTGTCCCCACGACCCTATGTAAATGTCCCTAAATGACCCTGCTAAGCAGACTCCGGGTGTATTTCATTTGGGTTTTTTAGTTGAATAGATATAGGATTCTCTGTCATGTTAGAATGGCAGCTGAATTGTACAGGTTGTAGTAGACAAATGAAACATGTAAAACAGGGCGGATATGGTTCCCTGAGCTTACTCTCTCAGTAGGTGTTTGGTAGAGAGGAATTACAGGCCAGAGTCTGGAAAAGTCTCTACCAGTTTTGTATGTCTGGACACTGCAGTTTTTGTCAGGTTTTTTTTTCTTTGCCAGTTTGCTGAAGCTTCCTTGACTTGGTTGAAGGCTGGGAACAGGAACTGGAGGCTGTTTAAGGGACCTGAGAGGATAAGAACAGAACAGGAGTTCGGGTTTTGACAGGACTTTTCAGACTGTTCCAGTGTGCCTTATGCAGGCTGTGTTGAGCTGTGGTCTTGTTGTCTCAGCCCACTGGTGTCTTTTACAGTAGGTCTTCCTCCTTCTTCCCTCCTCTGTTTTAGGCTCATTTCACCTTAATGTGTCCTCCAGGCCTATACACAGTGACACACCCCAGGGCATGGCACTCCCTCAGAGCTGGGATGGTATATTCCAAGGGTGACATGGCACTCCCTCAGAGCTGGGATGGTATATTCCAAGGGTGATATGGCACTTCCTCAGAGCTGGGATGGTATATTCCAAGGGTGATATGGCACTTCCTCAGAGCTGGGATGGTATATTCCGAGGGTGTTAAAAAATGTGTTTTACTTTCATCAGACCACTTGGTTTCAGCCCTCTGGTTTCACCTGGACCGTCTGGCAAACTGGAGTGTAGATTTAATGTGTGTGTGTGTTAAACTAGTGGCAAACAAGTGAGTGTTTTTTAAAGTAGTGGCATTTGTGTTTTTAAGCGTCTTGTCACCTGAAGCCGTAGTCCATGTAGATAGTTCCTGACAGGTGTCTGTCCCCGCAGAACCAGATTTTCTTCATATCCTATATCATATCCTTCATAGTGGACTCAAGTGTACTTGGATAGAGGTTACTCAATATCTTGTAAATGTCCTGATGCCGTTCTGTGGATTTGCGTTTTTTCAGTAAGTCCGTCTGAACTATGCCTTGATTCTTTTGGAGAGAGAGAACATCGGGACAGAGAGAGGGAGAGAGAGAGACCTCATTAGAAACATTTTCACTGCACACAATTAAACTTTAATATGACATTAAACATGAGCTGTTTGGTCTTTTTCAGTGCAGAGGGTGTGAATACTTCAGCTGGTCCATGATG
>NC_044508.1:21274297-21309297 GCF_902362185.1 Chanos chanos | reverse complement strand
TTTTTACCAGGCAAAGACCAGGGTGTAACCGCCATTTTTAAAAATCCATGTAAAACGTCACTTCAGCGTTCCTCCTGGTGGTGCAAATGCAAATAGAAAAAAAGCGCTTGAGGGTATGTAGTTCTCCGGGGAGCTCCCCAGTGGGTAGTTCCTCTCAATGAGTCCCAAGAACTGTTTGGTCCGAAAGTGCCTAAGGAGAGCAATACCTGGGGGTCAGTATTAATTTGCAGTAATTGGAGGTATCTGAGAGTGGGGAGTGGTCACACATTTGTGAGTTGGGTGTAAGAGATAGTGAGTGAAATTGCGTTCCTGGGCTTTATTCCTTACGCTCTTTCTGCCGACTACTGAGTGAGCTCTGCAGCTTCAGCTCGCTCTTTTTACCTCGCCACTCGGTGAAGAACGAAAACACCTCTCGGAGCTTCTGTTTCCCACATGTCTCCCACAGTCACAGAGTAGAGCGTTGATTGGCTACTTACTCATCATTATCCACATCTCAGCCAATTGGATACTGTTGTGGGCAGGACATTGAGCCAGATTTCAAAACTGTGCCTCTCAGAGAGTGGCGACATAAGGGCCGTTTTTTATGGCAAGCATATCAGTCAAAAAGATAATCCTGATCATTGGGATTTGACGAATATTGGATCTGATTATCGACTTTGAACTACAACTGGTTTACCCCTACAGTTCATATGCCTGTTCTGGGATCAAAGGATGTAAACTTATATAAGTAATAATTCTACCCAGCATCACTGATGCCCCAACAAATTTACCAGTTTTTCTGGACATGAACATTAACTATCAAATAGCAGTGTGCCAAAAATCCCGCACTTACTAGAATGACTTTTTTTTTTACCATTCTGTATCCACATAATTACATAATAAACAGTAGTAATGTATTACAGTGTGTGGAAAGACATCTTGTTTAATTTGATTGCATGTGGAAGTTGTAGAGTTTCAGGGAAACCTGTTTTGGCCAGGGGTGGCCAAAGGTATGCAGCCTGTTTTTAAACGAAGGCCTCTGTGAGTACACTAACGGAGTGTGTCGTGTTTTTAAACGAAGGCCTCTGTGAGTACACTAACGGAGCGTGTCGTGTTTTTAAACGAAGGCCTCTGTGAGTACACTAACGGAGTGTGTCGTGTTTTTAAACGAAGGCCTCTGTGAGTACACTAACGGAGTGTGTCGTGTTTTTAAATGAAGGCCTCTGTGAGTACACTAACGGAGCGTGTCGTGTTTTTAAACGAAGGCCTCTGTGAGTACACTAACGGAGTGTGTCGTGTTTTTAAACGAAGGCCTCTGTGAGTACACTAACGGAGTGTGTCGTGTTTTTAAATGAAGGCCTCTGTGAGTACACTAACGGAATGTGTCGTGTTTTTAAACGAAGGCCTCTGTGAGTACACTAACGGAGCGTGTCGTGTTTTTAAACGAAGGCCTCTGTGAGTACACTAACGGAATGTGTCGTGTTTTTAAACGAAGGCCTCTGTGAGTACACTAACGGAGCGTGTCGTGTTTTTAAACGAAGGCCTCTGTGAGTACACTAACGGAGCGTGTCGTGTTTTTAAACGAAGGCCTCTGTGAGTACACTAACGGAGTGTGTCGTGTTTTTAAACGAAGGCCTCTGTGAGTACACTAACGGAGCGTGTCGTGTTTTTAAACGAAGGCCTCTGTGAGTACACTAACGGAGTGTGTCGTGTTTTTAAACGAAGGCCTCTGTGAGTACACTAACGGAGTGTGTCGTGTTTTTAAACGAAGGCCTCTGTGAGTACACTAACGGAGTGTGTCGTGTTTTTAAACGAAGGCCTCTGTGAGTACACTAACGGAGCGTGTCGTGTTTTTAAACGAAGGCCTCTGTGAGTACACTAACGGAGTGTGTCCCTCTGTCCCTGCAGGCTTCATTATGACGGCTAGTCGACCTTGTTACTTTGGAAATCTGTTGCTGGGGGTGGTGGGGGTGGATGTGAACCTGGCCTACATTCTAGAAGACGTCACATATTACCAAGATTCCCTGGCCTCTTACGCCTTCCTCATAGACAATAAAGGTAAGGTCTGACCTCATGTCACTGTCCCCAGTGTGTTTTACTGCTGACATCAACATTTAATTTAGCTGCTAAGTTTCTGTCTTAGCTTAGTTTGTTTCAAGTCTTGTAGTGGGTTGACTAGTTTTTACTTCTGCTCAGCCAGAGGAGGGCCGCCAACCACCGGCCTAGACAGTTTTTCTGTCCTGCTCCACTTCCTCTGTCCATGCTAATATTATGTGCTAAGGAAGACCTCCCAGTCTCTCAGGCCGCTGGACCAGCCTGTCAGCGAGTCTAGCTGAGAGTGAATGCAGAGGGAGAAGTTGTCTCACACTGTTAGGCTCAGAGTCGCACATTTGATGATCCAGTTTCCTGCAGTGGGACCAGCACAGTCGTTTCTGGCAGTGAGAGTATGACTCAGACTGATGAAACTAAAGCACACAGCGCAGACTCATGTCCGCACAGGGCAGCCACCTGTGATGTGATGAAGCCACATGGATTCCAAACTGAATATCTTGCTGTTTCTTACGGGTAGAGATTGTTTAGCGAGGTCATGTGGCAATCTGTAAAGATGAAAATGGTTTTCCTTTCATACAGAATTAATCGGCTAGGAGAGTAAAAGGTCGAGGAAAATCGCTACTCTGGAACTGACCTCTTATGACTGATACCTAAGAGAGGTGAAAGAAACAATAGCAAATGTTTGTCCCATGAGAGTTCTCTAATGGAGTGTGAAGAGCTGTAGCAGATGGCGCCTCAGAGGAGCAGAAAGATGTGCAAAGATAATCTAGGACCAGGTCAGGACAGGCTTACAGACAGGGTGAAAGTACACTGTATCTGCCCAGTCAATGACTCTTGTCTTTTGGAAGCTGACTCTCCCTGGATTTAAATCATGACTGGTGTGAATTCTCCCCATTAGCAAATTAACTGGTGTGGTGTCCTCCTCCATGCGGTTAAGACAAGGAGAGGTGAAACTGGTGTTCTCCTCGAATTATAGTTACAGACAAAACAAAAATAACAGAGAAACTAATGCATTGATAGGTTGATTAATCATTCTTGACTCATTAGAATGGCTGTATTGATGATACTGATGAATTGCATCCTGAAGGATACACACTGATGCACCCCTCCCTGACACGGCCCTATCTGATGACTGAACCCCCTCTGCACACGGACATCATTCATTACGAGAACATCCCCGGGTTTGCAGCTGTGAGGCAGAACATACTCAGGTGAGGAATCGTGGGTAGTGTAGTTCACCATGGTAGAGTTATGTTGTTAGTCTGATCTGTTTAAGCTCCAGGGCAAAGCAGAGGTGAATGTTTTAGAAATCTGTGCCAGCTCTGACAAGCTCTGAGTCTCTGCTTCAGTTTATGCCCTCGAGTTCTTTCATTTTGTTTGCTCAGATCTAGTTTCTGTTGTAAAAGCAGTGGTCAGAATTTACACAGTTGTTTGTATTTGTTGTCAATGCTTTGGCTGACTGTGTCCTTGTTTTCCCAGCCTGCCTTTGGGCAGTCAGGTGATCACTGTGCCGGTTAACTCCTCTCTCTCTTGGCACACAAACCGTCTGCGAGACAACAGCCAAGAAGCCTATAACGTCAGCTATGCATGGAAACTGGTAAAGTGTTGCTGTCATTTTGGCTCTAATGCTTTCCTTGTCTTACTGAAAACTCATGCAATTTGGCTCTCACTGTGTTCTGTTACCTCCAGTCAGAGCGGAAACTAGCCGGCAGCCATTTTGGCTCATACCAAAGTCTATCTTCTTTAATCATTCTGCCAGAAACACACAGCTCTCTTTGGAAACATGAGCGGCTTTATCCTGGTCTGGGTGATGTTTTTCTATGACTGTATTTTAGTGTTGTGCTTCACTTTTTGTATTTTCCAAATGGACAACTGCAGAGAGAAGTACTGCCTTTTTTTTAGATGCAAAGCACCTCATGAACCTCACTCATAACTCCTCACTCATAGCACACCATTTCACCTACCCACTCACTCACACACTCCACACACACACACACACACACACACACTCACTCACACACTCCAAACACTCACACACACACACACACACCATTCACCCACCCACTCACTCACCCACTCGCTCACCCACTCACTCACCCACCCACTCGCTCACCCACCCACTCACCCACTCAATCACCCACTCACCCACCCACCCACTCACTCATTCACTCACTCGCTCACTCACACACTCACCCACTCACTCACTCACCCACTCACTCACCCACTCACTCACCCACCCACCCACTCACTCACTCACCCACTCACTCACTCACTCACTCACCCACTCACTCACTCACTCACTCACCCACTCACTCAGTCACTCACTCAGTCACTCACTCACTCACCCACTCACTCACCCACCCACTCACTCACCCACCCACTCACTCACTCACTCACCCACTCACTCACTCGCCCACCCACCCACTCACTCACCCACCCACTCACTCACTCACCCACCCACTCACTCACTCACCCACTCACCCACTCACTCACTCACTCACTCACTCATATCTCTCACTCACTCACTCACTTTCACTCACTCTGGAGTTTATCCAACTGCCCCAATAAAATGTTGCAACAGAATTAAGACATGCTCAAACAAAACCACCTTTTGATAAAAGTTAGTGTTTAACTGTTGCTGATGTCTTGGCTTCCTTTTCTGTGTTGCTGTTAGTTACTTAAACATGATCCAGACAAAGTATTAGCAAAGGAGTTGAATGTTGTATAGTCAAGTCATTAAATGGCCACTAGCCACTGCAATTATGACTCTGTTGTTAAAATGAGAACTACATCCACATGTAATGAAGGACAGGCTTAAATTAACTCTGCGTCCTTGAGCTGAAAACTGGCAGAGTAAAATCTCTGATGCAGTGTGTCCCTGTTTCAGTCACACAGACACACACACACACACACACTCCAAACACTCACACACACACACACACACTCCAAACACTCACTCACACACACACACACACACACACACTCCAAACACTCTCACACACACAAACTCTCCAAATACTCACACACACACACACACACACACACACTCCAAACACTCACATGGGTAACAACAACACTTCATTCCCACCTTAATCCCCCTCTAACTTTGACCTTCTCTGTGTGACTTTTGACCCTGCAGGTGCAGGACACCTCATTCATCCTGTGTATTGTGTACATTCAGCCTGAGACCCCAGTCAAACAGCTGAAGAACCTGAACACGGCTCCCAGCAGCAAACTTCTCTACCATCGTCTGGATCTGCTGGGCCAGCCCAGCTCCTGCCTGCACTTTAAACAGCTGGCAACTGTTGGTGAGAGCGACAGGCACACCTCTCAAACGACACAAGTTCACAGCTCACTCGATAAAGACGTTCACTCTTTAACTCACTACAGGAGAGAACCTGGACAGCTTTTCTGTGGTCACAGTAACTGTGGTGGATCACTGAAAAGCTGATTTGGATGTTCACACACTCAGACACCAGAGAGC
This sequence comes from Chanos chanos, assembly GCF_902362185.1. NCBI lineage: Eukaryota > Metazoa > Chordata > Actinopteri > Gonorynchiformes > Chanidae > Chanos > Chanos chanos. The sequence goes on along the minus strand of NC_044508.1, from coordinate 21,303,782 downwards.
TTGATACTCGTGTTCCGTTTTTGGCCATTTTTAGTTATTTTTGCTCAATTCTTCACAGTGTCTCATGTCTGAAATACATGTTTAAGTTAATCATCTATTCAAAATTGCCGACATGCTACAGCCAATAGGAGGACACATTTAACTGGAGCAGTCAGTCCTGTCGTCTGCTATAGACACAACCTACGCTGAGGCTCTTTAGAGATCAGACATATAGACACAACCTACCAGACATATATGGGATACATGTAAGCGTGATGATATGGTAACATATTACACTGAAGTGGACTGGTTGTTTAACACTTGTTTAAAGTAAAAGTAAAACTCTCCAGCACTTCACAGCTGTTACCTATGACAAACCCAGCACTTGACTGGTCCTGGGTCAGTATTCGTATGACAAACCCAGCACTTGACTGGTCCTGGGTCAGTAGTCGTATGACAAACCCAGCACTTGACTGGTCCTGGGTCAGTATTCATATGACAAACCCAGCACTTGACTGGCCCTGGGTCAGTATTTGTATGACAAACCCAGCACTTGGCTGGTCCTGGGTCAGTATTCGTATGACAAACCCAGCACTTGACTGGTCCTGGGTCAGTATTCATATGACAAACCCAGCACTTGACTGGTCTTGGGTCAGTATTTGTATGACAAACCCAGCACTTGACTGGTCCTGGGTCAGTATTCGTATGACAAACCCAGCACTTGACTGGTCCTGGGTCAGTATTCATATGACAAACCCAGCACTTGACTGGTCTTGGGTCAGTATTCGTATGACAAACCCAGCACTTGACTGGTCCTGGGTCAGTATTTGACTAAAGCGTTTCCACTCGGCACTTTTCTGCCCTTCCCCTTATTTTTGTTTTGAAGTCTTTTTTTGTTTTGAAGTCTTTTATGTTTTGAAGTCTTTTTTTGTTTTGAAGTCTTTTTTTGTTTTGAAGTCTTTTTTTGTTTTGAAGTCTTTTATGTTTTGAAGTCTTTTTTTGTTTTGAAGTCTTTTTTTTTCATTGTCTCTTGGGTCTTTTTTCCCTCCGTTGCTGCTTAAGACAAATGGCCGATGCCTTTGGCACAATGAGAGTCTAGTGTGTAATTCATGCCTGATGAAAACTGAAGCTGAAAATATGTTCACGTTTCAGAGAATGTGATTAATATTTTCCTCATTAATGATGTATTATTTCACCCACCCACCACCCATCCACTATTAATCACAACGTTCATTTTTACGACTTGGCCTGCCCACGGGGCCTGTGGATATAACCGCAATCCACGCGTCACTAGAAACCAGGCATATAGACACAACCCACACTGAAGCTCTTTAGAGACCAGAAATGCGTTGATCAAATTTGAAGGACATTGTCTGATGCAGCTCTGATCTTTTAAACTGCTGCTAAAAGTTGTCCTCCCTGACACTGGCTTCGTCCTCACATGCACTGTGTTTATGGCAGCATATCTCTCTCTCTCTCTTTCTCTGTGTGACTGCATGTCTCCAGCTCTGTGTGTACTGACTCATGTGCTCATGATGTAAAACTGTGTCTGTTTGCTGTCTGACCCAAGCACAGTAACTGGCCTCAGCCAGGGCTGGAAGCAAGTCCTGATGAGTTTGTCTCTTTCTAAATTATGCACAAGGCAAAATGAATGAAGAAACATGTTGGATTTGGTCTCATGTGGAAATGGACCGAGGCGAAACTAGTCGTGTCTGATTCCTTGTGTCGTTACATCATTTCCAGGGTCATTTCCAGCCTGTGTCAGATTTAATGACAAAAAAAAGGTCATTTCTGCACTTTAGCATTTTGTGGTGTTTGTATACATGGAGCAGCCAAGCAATCGTTTCTCTCTCTCTCTGTAACCCCCTCTTTCCCTGTCCCTCTCTCCTCAGAGAGTCCTACAGTAATGTTGTCAGCTGGAAGTTTCTCTTCTCCGTATGAACACCTGAGTCAGGCAGAGACCAAACGCATGGTGGAGCATTATACTGCCTACCTCAGTGACAACACACGCCTAATAGCCAACCCGGGACTCAAGGTACGCACACACACACACACTCGCACTCGCACATGGGCGCACACACACACACACACACACTCGCACTCGCGCGCGCACACACACACACACACACACTCGCACTCGCACACGCGCACACACACTCGCACTCGCACACGCGCACACACACACACACAGACACAGACACATACACACAAAACCTCAGTGACAACACACGCCTCATAGCCAACCCGGGACTCAAGGTACGCACACAAACACACACACGCATGCATGCATACACACTAAAGGTGTAATGGTTCTGAAACCGAGAACGAAACTGCGATACAAACGTCCACTGTCTCGTGTTGTGGTTCTGGAAGACGGAGCCGCGATACCCATCCCCCTCCCCAACCCAACTCCATCTCTCTCTCCCTCTCCCTCTCCCTCTCCCTCTCTCTCTCCCTCTCTTTCTCCCTCTCCCTCTCCCTCTCCCTCTCCCTCTCTCTCTCCCTCTCTTTCTCCCTCTCCCTCTCCCTCTCCCTCTCTTTCTCCCTCTCCCCCTCTCTCTCCCTCTCCCTCTCTTTCTCCCTCTCCCTCTCTTTCTCCCTCTCTCTCTCTCTCTCCCTCTCCCTCTCCCTCTCTTTCTCCCTCTCTCTCTCCCTCTCCCTCTCCCTCTCTCTCTCCCTCTCTCTCTCCCTCTCTTTCTCCCTCTCCCTCTCCCTCTCCCTCTCTTTCTCCCTCTCCCCCTCTCTCTCCCTCTCCCTCTCCCTCTCCCTCTCCCTCTCCCTCTCCCTCTCTTTCTCCCTCTCCCTCTCTTTCTCCCTCTCTCTCTCTCTCTCTCCTTCTCTCTCTCCCTCTCCCTCTCCCTCTCTTTCTCCCTCTCCCCCTCTCTCTCCCTCTCCCTCTCCCTCTCTTTCTCCCTCTCCCTCTCCCTCTCTTTCTCCCTCTCCCTCTCCCTCTCCCTCTCCCTCTCTTTCTCCCTCTCCCTCTCCCCCTCTCTCTCCCTCTCCCTCTCTTTCTCCCTCTCCCTCTCTTTCTCCCTCTCTTTCTCCCTCTCTTTCTCCCTCTCCCCCTCTCTCTCCCTCTCCCTCTCCCTCTCCCTCTCTCTCTCCCTCTCTTTCTCCCTCTCCCTTTCTGTCTCTCCCTCTCTTTCTCTCTCTCCCTCTCCCTCTCCCTCTCCCTCTCCCTCTCTTTCTCCCTCTCCCTCTCTTTTTCCCCTCTCTCTCTCCCTCTCTTTTTCCCTCTCTCTCTCCCTCTCTCTCTCCCTCTCTTTCTCCCTCTCTCGCTCTCTCTCTCATGAGAGCATGTGTGTAGGTATAAGGGCCTTGTGGGGATCTTGGCCTGTTGTTTCAGAGAATCCCTTCTGTATTCCATTACACGCTCTGTTCTCACACACTCTGTCTCCCACCTGCCCTTTCACACACACACACCCTGTCTCCCACCTGCTCTTTCACACACACACACACTCTTTTACAGTCATGCTCTCTCTTCTTCTTCCAGTCGTCTGTAAGGAACGAGGTGATGGCCACCAGTCACGTCACAGACGAGTGGATGAATCTGATGGAGATGAGCAGTTTAAACTGCTACATCGTACGCCGTTACATAGCAACGCCTAATGGGGTGCTGCGGATTTATCCCGGCTCTCTGATGGACAAAGCCTTTGACCCCACCCGGAGACAGTGGTGAGATTTTGTCGTGGGTGTGCAGGGCTTTGAAAAGCTGCCAAAATCCCAGTGAGGGGCAGAGAACAAACTTCATTTCCAAATGGATAATTATCTGGTCATCTGAGAGAACTCTGGCGCGTTGTTTACAGATAAACTACTTCAGCTTGGGGAGGGAATCTTTTAATATTGGTTGGAAGTACTTTGCTGGAAGTTCTTTTGGGAGAGAATACCTAAGTTTACATAGAAGCTCATATAGTTTCCATAGGAAATGGTTGAGGTAGAATATAGGTGTGAGGCAGCATTTAGAGTGATCAGACAGAATAGTGTGTGTGCGTAATTAGCGTGGGAAAGCTGAGCATTGTAGACCAGTTCACATGGCAGGTTACACTGACCCTAGACCTGTCCAACAGCTCCCAAGTGTACAGTTTTTTTTTTACACTGAGTGAATTACTAATCAGCCATTTTTCAAAGCTTGTCTTTGACAGTTACATTCCTAGTTCTGTTTGTTTGGCAGACACACACATTGAGAGCGGGAAGAGTTGTGGGCATTCAGAGCAAACACATACAGAGGCTGGCTTTTTCCAGACCGGATCACACTCATACAGAAACAGTTTTTTTTCCAGACTGGATCACATACATACAGGGGCTGGCTTTTTCCAGACTGAATCACACACATACAGAGGCTGGCTTTTTCCAGACTGGTCACACACATACAGAGGCTGGCTTTTTCCAGACTGGATCACACACATACAGAGGCTGGCTTTTTCCAGACTGGATCACACTCATACAGAAGCAGGTTTTTTTCCAGACTGGATCACACACATACAGAGGCTGGCTTTTTCTAGACTGAATCACACACATACAGAGGTTGGCTTTTTCCAGACTGAATCACACACATACAGAGGCTGGCTTTTTCCAGACTGGATCAGCAGGGCATTTGGAGCTACTGAGAGGATTTTCTGATGAAAGATATAGATTTGTTTGTAATGAACGAAGATGGCAGTGCTGTGTGTTAGGAATGTGAAATTTTTGAAATAATTGCTCCATATAGCATGACCAGTGTGTTTCATGAATTAATCGTAAGGTAGAAGAGAGGGAGTGAGAGAGAGGGAGTGAGAGAGAGGGAGTAGAAGGTGGGGAGTGAGAGAGAGGGAGTAGAAGGTGGGGAGTGAGAGAGAGGGAGTGAGAGGGAGTAGAAGGTGGGGAGTGAGAGAGAGGGAGTAGAAGGTGGGGAGTGAGAGAGAGGGAGTGAGAGAGTAGAAGGTGGGGAGTGAGAGAGTAGAAGGTGGGGAGTGAGAGAGAGGGAGTAGAAGAGAGGGAGTGGATGAAGGTTTACAGTGAGGAGGAAGAAAAATCTTGTCACATCAATTTTTAAAAAAAAGTTTGAATGGAAAGTTTAGTCTGTATAGAAAGTGTTCTATGGAGAAAATAGTTTTCTCTTACTCACACTGGTTGTTGTTTTGGAACTCTGCTGATTGTACACATGTCTTTCATTGAGTTCAGAGATGGTTTTGAACACAGAGATTAAGTTTTTTTTCAGCACAGAAAGACAGCTTTTTGTCCACAGTCTCAGTTCAAACTGAACAGGGAGAGAGAGCAGGATATCGGCTTGAGCTGTACACTCCATTTTGAACCACACGCTTTGTGGATTTTATTCTGTGCAGGTACCTACACGCCGTGGCCAACCCGGGACTGATCACCTTCACAGGGCCGTACCTGGACGTGGGTGGAGCTGGCTATGTTGTCACCATCAGCCACACCATTCATGCCTCCAGGTATATGCCCAGAGAGAGAGCCAGGGCTCTGGTCCTCTTCATTTGTTCTGTTTTTAATCCTGCATTAGTTTTATACCCAGTATGAATTATCCAGTTATCCTCTCACCTGCATATGTCTGCCCCGCTTGTCAATAACCTACATCCGCTACATTCTACCTCTTCTCCCTCTTTCTCTCTCTGGCCTTCTCTTTAACTCCCTCTCTCTGTCACTCCCTTTATCTCTCTCTCTCTCGTTCTCTCTCTCTCTGTCTGTCTGTCAGTTCTCAGATGGCGCCGGGGTACACTGTGGCAGTGATGGGAATTGACTTCACTCTGCGTTACTTTTATAAAGTGCTGCTGGATCTGTTGCCCATCTGCAACCAGGACAAGGGCAATAAAATCCGGTAAAGCTCCGCCCACTGTCTCTCCCACATTCTCTCTGTCTGTCACACAGCCACCCAGTTCTCCCCTCTCACTGTGTCCCCACTCCAGTTTGTCTAGTCTTCACTCCTGCCCTGTAGAGCCTTTGGGAAGTCTTTAAAATCATTCTGATCATATTTGTCTATTTGACAGAAGCATTTAGAGTTCTGCAAATCTCTCTCTCATTCTGTATGCGTGTGTGCATGTGCGTGTGCGTGCGTGCGTGTGTGCGTGTGTGTGTGTGTGTGTGTGTGTGCGCGTGTGTGTGTCTGTGTGCGTCTCTGTGTCTCTCTGCGTGCGCCTGTCTGTACGTGTGTGCATGTGTGTGTCTGTATGTACGTGTGTGTGTGTGTGCGTGTGCAGGTGTTTCATCATGGAGGATAGGGGATACTTGGTTGCCCACCCCACACTGATTGACCCCAAAGGTCATGCACCTGCAGAACAGCAACACATCACACACAAGGTACACACACTCAAAATCCTGAAAAAGACAACGGCCTGTATGTGTGTTCTGCTTAAATTCTCTTAAAGCTCCAGACAGACCCTCTGTTTATTGTTTGGTATTGTTTGTCTTACTAGATTTCTCTTTTTGGTTTCTGTCTTTTTAGGAGCCGTTGGTGGCTAATGACATCCTTAACCATCCAAACTTTGTGAAGAAGAACCTGTGTAACAGTTTCAGTGACCGTACTGTTCAGCGTTTCTACAAGTTCAACACCAGTATAGTGGTGAGATTTTAATACTAGTATCATCTGGCTCCAGAATGCTGATATGGTATCCGCTCTGACTGGAGCAGCGCCATGGAAACCGTTACAAACTAAACCTTGTTGCTGGAAAGGTGTTTGTATAACTATGCAAATCAGAAAACAGTGGTGAGATTTGGTTTTAAATTTGGTAATATTTGATACTCTTGATGAACTGAAGTGAGTCTGGCTGTGGCCTGTAAAAAGGTGTGGCTGAGCCTCTTACAGTGTCAGAACGCCACCTGGTGGCCAGAGCAGGAATAGCAGTCACAGAGCATTCATTGGATGTATGAGTTGGTGTGCTGTCACTGATTTCAGATCAGCTGTTTGATTTCTGATTGATGTAATAATTATAACCATCACTGTTTCCAGGGTGACCTGACGAACCTGGTGCATGGTAGTCATTGCTCCAAGTACCGCCTCACACGCATCCCAGGAACCAATGCATTTGCAGGCATCGTGAACGAGACATGCGATTCGCTGGCTTTCTGTGCCTGCAGCACGGTGGATCGCCTTTGTCTGAACTGTCACAGGTACCAGTCAGCTATCGCACAAACACGTCATGTTAGAAACACGCTGTGTTACCTGTCAGCTATCTCACACACACGTCATGTCAGTAACACGCTGTGTTACCTGTCACACACACACGTCATATCAGAGTCACACTGTGTTACCTATCATAGACCCCGTTCACACCTGGCATTAACATGTGTCTTGGGTGATCTGATCACAAGTGGACAGCTCTAAGTACAGGTGTGAATGCACACAAGATTCACTGAGGACGTATTGATATCTGATGGCTCAGACCACATTTCGGAGGTGGTCTGGGCCGCATATGGCCACATTGTTTTAGCAGCGTGTATGTGAATGTGTCCTGGGCCACACTGAAGGACCGCCTACTCAACTGACGCCCTCTGCGTAAGCGCAAGTATGTACTCATCTGTGTGCATCAGCATCATATTAAAGTTCTCAAGTAGCGTAACCTGGCTTTGTCCATCACGTCTGAAAATTTCGAAAAGCCCACAGAGAAACCTGTGTGTGTCAAACATCTTGGGTGATTTGATTTGCCTGGAACACGCCAAGGAATACACCCAGTCTGTATTATTTTGATTTCTTCTTGTTCTTCTTGTTCTTTTAATTTCCGGCAGATTAGGCATGTGAAGTGCATTGCTGCCCCCCACCGGTTAAAAACAACAACACATTTGGTCTTTGCAGATGGAAATGATGTATGTGTTTATTTGCATATAGAGCAAGGAAGCGAGATCCGATCTCAAGTGGTCACTCGAGATGCACATGGAGATGCATTGTAATGCCAGTGTGAACTGATGTACTGATGTTCTAATGCCAGTGTGAACTGATGTACTGATGTTCTAATGCCAGGTGTGAACTGATGCACTTAGAGCTGTCCACTTGTGATCGGATCACCAAAGACATGTTAATGCCAAATGTGAACAGGGCCATACACACACATGCCATATCAGTAACACAGTGTTACCTGTCAGTTATCATACACAGTTATGCCATATCAGTAACACGGTGTTACCTGTCAGTTATCATACACAGCTATGCCATATCAGTAACACGGTGTTACCTGTCAGTTATCATACACAGTTATGCCATATCAGTAACACAGTGTTACCTGTCAGTTATCATACACAGTTATGCCATATCAGTAACACGGTGTTACCTGTCAGTTATCGTACACAGTTATGCCATATCAGTAACACTGTGTTACCTGTCAGTTATCATACACAGTTATGCCATATCAGTAACACGGTGTTACCTGTCAGTTATCATACACAGTTATGCCATATCAGTAACACGGTGTTACCTGTCAGTTATCATACACAGTTATGCCATATCAGTAACACTGTGTTACCTGTCAGTTATCATACACAGTTATGCCATATCAGTAACACTGTGTTACCTGTCAGTTATCATACACAGTTATGCCATATCAGTAACACTGTGTTACCTGTCAGTTATCATACACAGTTATGCCATATCAGTAACACAGTGTTACCTGTCAGTTATCATACACAGTTATGCCATATCAGTAACACGGTGTTACCTGTCAGTTATCGTACACAGTTATGCCATATCAGTAACACTGTGTTACCTGTCAGTTATCATACACAGTTATGCCATATCAGTAACACTGTGTTACCTGTCAGTTATCATACACAGTTATGCCATATCAGTAACACAGTGTTACCTGTCAGTTATCATACACAGTTATGCCATATCAGTAACACGGTGTTACCTGTCAGTTATCGTACACAGTTATGCCATATCAGTAACACTGTGTTACCTGTCAGTTATCGTACACAGTTATGCCATATCAGTAACACTGTGTTACCTGTCAGTTATCGTACACAGTTATGCCATATCAGTAACACAGTGTTACAGACCTGGCAGAGTGGCAGTGCAGTCTGTTCCTGTGGGACATAAATATAGTTCTGTTTCAGTTCTTTGTGAACTGAATGTACAGCAGGAAAACTTAGTGGCTTGTTTGTTCTCAGGATGGAGCAGAATGAATGTGAGTGCCCCTGTGAGTGCCCCCTAGAGGTGAACGAATGCACCGGCAATCTGACTAATGCGGAGAACAGGTAAAGTCCTGCTGCCTTTGACTGGCTAAACTGAACAGACAGATGCTCTGCAAGAACTCCTGTCTAAATACTGATTTATTAATAACTATATGTTCACATTCAGTCTTACTGCACAATGACACAAGTCTTCTTACAGTCTCACTGGGCTCCCCAGGTTTGTGAGAGAGTGAGAGAAGGGGTGGCCTGAGAGCTCGTTCTGAACTATAGAAGTGACAGATTATATGCCCACAGTCTCATCAGTATGCAGATGACTGATTCACACGTACACACACACAGAGACGCACGCGCACTCACACACTCACTCACTCACACCCACACACACCCACCCACATACAGAGCTGTGGTCAGGAAGAGCAGATCCAGTCACCTGTGCACTGGGTTTCATTCAGCAGCTCTGAGGTTGTTCTACCTCTACCTGTCTCCTGCTGATCATGTAACTCAGACACATCTTCTGGGTACACATGTTTAATCACAAATATGAATGTAGGTGCTGAAGCATTGAACATGTATGAAAAAGAAATTACTGTACATGAGTTTTTTTTAATGTAATTTATAGAGTGTGTGTGTCTGTGTGTGTGTGTACACAGGAACCCGAGTTGTGAGGTCCATCAGGAGCCTGTGTCTCTGACAGTGATTGAGTCCAGTCTGCAGGATACTCTGCCCCAGTGCATTAACACACGCTGCAGCCAGCGCTACACCAGCAGGTAGCACACTGATCCAGAGTCAGCTCTGTCTCATACAGTGCATTAACACACGCTGCAGCCAGTGCTACACCAGCAGGTAGCACACTGATCCAGAGTCAGCTCTGTCTCATACAGTGCATTAACACACGCTGCAGCCAGCGCTACACCAGCAGGTAGCACACTGATCCAGAGTCAGCTCTGTCTCATACAGTGCATTAACACACGCTGCAGCCAGCGCTACACCAGCAGGTAGCACGCTGATCCAGAGTCAGCTCTGTCTCATACAGTGCATTAACACACGCTGCAGCCAGCGCTACACCAGCAGGTAGCACACTGATCCAGAGTCAGCTCCGCCTTATACAGTGTTTAAGAGAACACCCGACAACTCATATATGCCATCTATCCAGGATTAGATCACTGGAATGCTTAGCCCATGGCCAGAGAACAGTGCAGCTTCAGAGATGAAATATAGATATAAATTTCAGATATTGACTAGTCCTGAGTTCCAAGGCTAAGACAAGTGACTAAAACATCCCTTTAACATTTACTTATAATAATTTCATTTGAAAAAAGCCCCTTGCAGTGGTAGTTAACGGCCATGGGATGACGTTCCAGTGATTTTATTTACTACAAATTATTTAATAATTTATACCCCTGCTGGCCTGTGTATCAACCAGATCACAGGAACCGGAACTACTCAACCGATTATGAACCATTAACATCCAGTCATCCAACTGTGTTCCATATAACTATGTGAGGCATAACACTCTAACTCTCATAACATGACATTAAAAAATTAATCAAATGAAATCAGGGGCTCATAAACATTCAGCAGGGACGTGTATACATAGATATAGATATAGATAGATACAGACATACATACGTACACACACACACACACACACACACACACACAGAGTGGGGGAAATAAGTATTCAACACATCAACAATTTTTTAATTCAACATGTTTCCATAGCAACTATTCACATGAAATTTAGACCAGACATTGGTATTAACTCAGTAAAACTACAATGCTAAAGAAATTGTAACATACCAGTCCATAATAAAATTGACCATTAATAGAAGTAGGATGCACCGGAGCTCAATCGCAAGTGTCATAACAAAGGGTTTGAGCACTTATATAAAAGGGATATTTCAGTGTTTTATTTTTAATAAATCAACAAAACACACCAAAAACCTTTTTTGCTTTGTCATTGTGAAGTATTGTGAGTAGATTGAGGAGAAAAAAATGAATTGAACCCATTTTAAGATGAGTCTCACACATAACAAAATGTGGAAAACTTGAAAGGGTCTGAAAACTTTCCGTCGATACTATATATATAAATAGACAGATAGATAGACAGATATAGATGTTTGTGTGTGTGTGTGTGGTGGCTGGTGAGCTGGAATCATGGAATCAGAGGAGGAATAAACCTCCCCTTTAAATCCATCATTGATTTCAGCTTGTTCCTGTTAATCTGCACTGATTAGCAGTAAAACGAGGATTCACAGAATGATTAACCCCAGTTGCATAAACAGACTGAATGATTATCAGTGTCATCTTGTGATAGTTATTGTTTTTTGCAAACTAGTTGAGGCCTTAGTGCTAAACTTTATTGTGCATTGCACTCAATGCTGATGCAGTATACAGCTAAAAGATCCTGTTTTTCTAACCCAAAAGTTTATTCTCAGAAATTGAGATCGATTTCAACAACTTCAGTTTTTTTAAATTTGAATTTCATAACACAACAAAGCTACAATGTTAAACACATTGAGGGATTAGTTTTCCAATACGTATTCAGGTAATTGCCATCCAAAATTGTTAAACAATTTCATGCTGTAGCTTTCGCTATAGCACACAAACTTCAGACAATCCACGGTGTTTCTCCAGCATTTAAATGGCAGAATCTTGTAAGTCAAACAAGCCATTTGACATTAATATTCCCTTATGATAGGCAGAGAGCGAAAAGTACAAGTATCCACAAATTACAAGAACGTGTGGGTATAACAAATGCAACACAGTTCAGTAAGAGAAATAATACTATCACAAAATGCCACTGGTAATCATCTACTCTATTCACATGATTGGCTTTAATTATTCTGCGAATCCTTAGTTTAATAGATAATCAAGGCGGATTAATGGGAACAGGTTGAAACTAATGATAGATATAAAGGGAGGTTTGCTCCTTCTCAGCTCACCAGCCACTATATATACATATAGATAGATAGATAGTTAGATAGATAGATAGATAGATAGAGATATTGGCTGAATGCCTCAATATTCTTAAATATATGTATGTTTAAGAGAGAGAGAGAGAGACCTGAACATTTGTTTGTGGCATGACCATCCCCTAACATAAGTTAGAACAGGATAACAGCACAGCCTAAATGTACAGATTAAATCACTGTTTTATGAATCCACATGCAATATGTAATAGGTAATATCATGTACATGTCCAGTGTGTGATGCACATTCGCACTATGTAGCATTCACGGTCTACAGAGTATTTCTTTTCCTTACTTTAGCTCTCAGACACTCTGAAAAGGTAGACAGTTTCCACAGTTTTAAGTTCAGTCAGACTAGACTTCTGGGTAAAGCTGTTACTTGAAAATCACTATATCTGCATTTCCTGCCTACTGCGAACTGGCTATGTCTGACGTCTGATTTCTGAAAGGTCAGCCAGGCAGGGTAAATGCAAGATTTGATGCTTGGGAAGAACCCAATCTAAACCCCCTCTCCACTTGAAACTGAATCCTGGCCCCTCCCCGAGGCTGTCGAGTCAAACAAGGCATTAGGAGCAGCTGGGACTTCCCAGGCTACCCTTCCAATTAGACAGCCTCATTCTGCGAAGGCTCCCGCCCACAATGAGTGAAAAGCCTGCTGACAGTGGGAATTAAAATACAACGGGATTTGTCTTTCCTTTGTCTTTGTGGCAGAGACGATGTGGTTTGGCGAGGAGAATACAAAGCAAATTAGGTTTCCCTTGTTTACTTGCTCATTTGAATTTTAGTTTGACTGATGGCATACTGTCAAACTGAAATAATGAAAAAAACACAAATGCAATTTTCATTTTCTATTTCTGACTCTGTTGTCATTGTGGTGAATATTTTCTTCCATAGCTGTATGAGCATGAACTTGTTCTGCACAGAAGATATAGGTTTTGTCTTATGATGTTCTGTGTGTAACAGTGTGCTGTTTGTGTGTCTTGCAGTGTTCTGTGAGTAACAGTGTGCTGTTTGTGTGTTTTGTGTTGTTCTGTGTGTAACAGTGTGCTGTTGTGTGTCTTGTGTTGTTCTGTGAGTAACAGTGTGCTGTTTGTGTGTTTTGTGTTGTTCTGTGTGTAACAGTGTGCTGTTTGTGTGTCTTGTGGTGTTCTGTGAGTAACAGTGTGCTGTTTGTGTGTTTTGTGTTGTTCTGTGAGTAACAGTGTGCTGTTTGTGTGTCTTGCGGTGTTCTGTGAGTAACAGTATGCTGTTTGTGTGTTTTGTGTTGTTCTGTGAGTAACAGTGTGCTGTTTGTGTGTCTTGCGGTGTTCTGTGAGTAACAGTGTGCTGTTTGTGTGTCTTGCGGTGTTCTGTGAGTAACAGTGTGCTGTTTGTGTGTCTTGCGGTGTTCTGTGAGTAACAGTGTGCTGTTTGTGTGTCTTGCGGTGTTCTGTGAGTAGCAGTGTGCTGTTTGTGTGTTTTGTGTTGTTCTGTGAGTAACAGTGTGCTGTTTGTGTGTCTTGCGGTGTTCTGTGAGTAACAGTGTGCTGTTTGTGTGTCTTGCGGTGTTCTGTGAGTAACAGTGTGCTGTTTGTGTGTCTTGCGGTGTTCTGTGAGTAACAGTGTGCTGTTTGTGTGTCTTGCAGTGTTCTGTGAGTAACAGTGTGCTGTTTGTGTGTCTTGCGGTGTTCTGTGAGTAACAGTGTGCTGTTTGTGTGTCTTGCGGTGTTCTGTGAGTAGCAGTGTGCTGTTTGTGTGTTTTGTGTTGTTCTGTGAGTAACAGTGTGCTGTTTGTGTGTCTTGCGGTGTTCTGTGAGTAACAGTGTGCTGTTTGTGTGTCTTGCGGTGTTCTGTGAGTAACAGTGTGCTGTTTGTGTGTCTTGCGGTGTTCTGTGAGTAACAGTGTGCTGTTTGTGTGTCTTGCAGTGTTCTGTGAGTAACAGTGTGCTGTTTGTGTGTCTTGCGGTGTTCTGTGAGTAACAGTGTGCTGTTTGTGTGTCTTGCGGTGTTCTGTGAGTAACAGTATGCTGTTTGTGTGTCTTGCGGTGTTCTGTGAGTAACAGTATGCTGTTTGTGTGTCTTGCGTTGTTCTGTGTGTAACAGTGTGCTGTTTGTGTGTCTTGCGGTGTTCTGTGAGTAACAGTATGCTGTTTGTGTGTCTTGCGGTGTTCTGTGAGTAACAGTGTGCTGTTTGTGTGTCTTGCGGTGTTCTGTGAGTAACAGTGTGCTGTTTGTGTGTCTTGCGGTGTTCTGTGAGTAGCAGTATGCTGTTTGTGTGTCTTGCAGTGTTCTGTGAGTAACAGTGTGCTGTTTGTATGTCTTGCGGTGTTCTGTGAGTAACAGTGTGCTGTTTGTGTGTGCAGTGACTGTTTTGGCGTTCTGGACTGTGAGTGGTGCACTGTGGACAGTGATGGGAAGACTCATTTGGTGAAGCCATACTGTGCCCTGCAGAAGGAGTGTTTTGGGGGCATCGTGGGAGCCAAGAGCCCTTATGTGGACAGCATGGGCCTGACAGGTGAGTTAAAGTGTAACAGACATCACCTATGCTTTACATATAAATAACAACCAATAAGCTTCAGTTATGGAATTAATTTGTCTTATTCCAGTCAATAAGCTTATCTCATTTAAATGAATAGGAAGTCAAATACTTTGTCATGTATTATTACTCCTATGTGTCAGGGTGTTACAGTGCACAGTAAATTGAGATGGACTGTGATGCAGAAATGGTGGTGTGTGTGGTTGTGTCTTGCACACACACACACACGCTCTTTTCCTCTGGCTAGTGCTGAAACACTCAGAATGGTCCTGTGTCAGTGCAGAAGGCTCACATCATGTTTCATCATGTAGTCAGGGGCATGTTTACAGGCTAGTGGCAGAGGAGTGAATGACTCAGTGTCCCAAACGTGATGAAATGTTTTAACCCTTTATGGTGTAACCTCTTTATTCCTGTGCAGATGAAGAAGTGGCATCTTTGAACATGATAAAGAGCGCCCCCGTGGGGCCAGTGGCAGGAGGAATAATGGGCTGTATCATGGTTCTTGTCTTGGCTGTTTACGCTTACAGACATCAGATCCACCGACGAAGTCACCAACACATGTCACCTCTGGCTGCTCAAGGTGAGATGCCAGCTGAGCATGGAGTCTGTTATTTTGTTATTTTCTCTAGGTTGTAATTACACATCTGCTCTTGATAGGTTCAACATTAGATTTCCTCACATTTCATTTCTGTCTTAGCTGTTCGGTTCTCGAGTTTTCTCTTCGCCGGTGTGAAGTGCAGTCACTTCTGATGACCGAATTGACCTTTATCCTCTGCCTTTTTTCTTGCGATCCTCCAATCACAGTCTGGCAGTTGTTGCTATTAACATAACCTCAGTCAAATTCAGACAACAACACTACATTTCAACGGGAGTACAACAGTAAAACTATCTAACAGTTAGAGATGGGTGATATTTCGAATATACTCGATGTATTGCGGCTTTTTCTACATGTGATGCAGTAAATGACTATATCGTGAACATCGAGTACAAATTGTCATGTAATTTTTTTCAAGCCGCCAGCATGAGACTCGCTTTGGCGTTTCGCTTCTCTCGCTCTCTCCTATGGCTCTCTCCCTCTCAGAGACACAAAAAGAAAAAAACTCACATACATACATCACACACACTCGCCTGCCCATCCAGACCACTCTCCTGGGCGAGTGTGTGTGACGTATACAGGTGAGACGTGTGTTTCTGTATCTGGAGGGAACAGGGAAAGAGCCTGGAGAGAGCGAAAGAAGTGAAACGCCAAAGCGAGTTTATACGTGTTGAGTTCGGAAACGGTAATGGAAGATGGAGGCGGATAAATTGGTTCCAAAAAGAAACAGCACTGGATCCATCGCCTGGCAGTGGTTTGGGCACTGGATCCATCGCCTGGCAGTGGTTTGGGTGTCACAAGGAAGATGCTGAATAAATACTGTTTTGTTAAATTTAACTTGGTTGTGATCTCCCCCCTTTTTGCAAGTTTAAAATAGTTCCAATAGAAACCACTAATGAATATAAACAAGAATGTTTTAATGCAGACATATGTTGCAGGGACTACTAGAATCCTCATACTGGTGTGACTGTATGCATCAAACGGTTAAATCGAGCATTTATGAAGTGCTTTAGAGGAGATTTCAAAATATCGAGATGTATATCGTGTATCGCGATACAGCCTGGAAATATCGCAATATTATTTATGGGCCATATCGCCCAGCCCTACTAACAATTGTTCGTATGGTCAAGAGATCTCTCTGGGGACATCTGTGATACCAGACATCCTGAATGTCTTGTGGGCGTGTTTTTTTTTTTTTTTTTCTTTACCCCAAACCCAAGACAAATAGAACAAGAGGTCCAGCTGGTGGATTAACGCAACTATGTAGGAAGAACAACCAGAGGCACTGAAATTGTATGTCCAAAACAAAAAACAAAAAGACATTAGTGAAGGCTGATTGTGTACGACACAGAACGAACCAGTCTGGTAATATTGATCCAGACAGTTATAGTACGTATCCTGCAGTGCAGGAACAGTGTTGGGATTTGAAGCTGTTGTATACCATCTCCACTGACAGCACATGAGGTTTCTCTCTTTTGCACTAAGAGCACAGTGATGGGGCCTCAGTTTTGAATACTGTTTTATGACAACTGACAGTGGTAATTTTTATGACAGCAGCAATTTTTACATTGTGAATATAATCCTCATCAGTATATTGTTGCCAGCTCCCCAAAAATATGTAATTTGATGTCCAAAAGACATCAACTGTTTCTTCAAGCAGCCGGCTCAGCAGTTTTACCTCAGGCATTTCCATCCAAGATTGGATCATGGTAGCAACAGTAACCAAGATGGGCAGGGCTTTCTAAACTGCTTCAGTTTACTAAACTGCTGACCCTCAGCTGTTCCGAAGATCAAAGCTTTTGTTTATGAAATAGTAAACACAGCTTACCAAACGATGGATGAGAAATTGGACCAGGTGCTGTCTGCTGTACCAGTATAATTGTAGTGTTAGGTACATCTAAGTTTAGTTCAGATACTGGGCTGGTTTGGGCTTAACGGTTTGACAGAGTGTTAGAGAGAGGGAAACTAGCATTGGTCTCTGTGACGGAGGCATTGTTTTACACACAGAAATGACGTTTCCTCTGTTAGTAGAGTTGTTTTTTCTGTGACAGTGTCACTTATGAAGAAATGTGGAGTCAGAAAATGGGACTGAATGATCATGTCTTAATGCCTGTTACACACTGACTGGTTAAAATAGCATTTGCAGTAATCTGGGGAGATTATGCCTGTCTGTCTCTGTGGTTTATCTTCAGTTTATGAGGGAGCGTAGGCTTAATGCTAAAGAAGCTAATTGTGCTATCAGGTCAAATGTGGATGTGGATTCCATGTCTGATTCGTTTATCCTCTCTCTCCCCCCACCAGAGATGTCTGTCAGAATGTCCAATTTAGAGAATGAACGAGATGAGAGAGACGAAGACAGTCCCGAGGACCGTGGGATAAGTATGTGTGTGTATGTGTGTGTGTGTGTGTGTGTGTGTGTGTGTGTGTATGTGTGTGTGTGTGTGTGCGCGCGCGTGTGAGTGTGTGTGTATCTGTGTGTGTGTGTGTGTATATGTGTGTGTGTATGCGCGTGTGAGTGTGTGTGTATGCGCGTGTGAGTGTGTGTGTTTGTGCGCGTGTGAGTGTGTGTGTTTGTGCGCGTGTGTGTATATGTGTGTATATGTGTGCGTGTGCGTGTGTGTGTGTGTGCTCGTGTGTGTGTGTGTGTGTGTGTGTGTGCTCGTGTGTGCTGTGTAGGGCTGAACGATTTTGATGATTTTTCTGACATACATTGCGATTCAGATTTGATTTGTGATATGATTTTTTAAAGTCAAGATTCAGTTCAATATTCACTGTGTAATAGATTTAAAACATGTGGTGGAACCATAGGTTTACCATGGGTTTATCAACTTTGTCTCGCAACATCTGTTGAAAGCAAAAGTCTAGCTTACGAAGTGAAATGACAAAAAGATATTTTAATTTTACCCTTATTTTTGTCAGAGACTCGTGTTTGTTGGGAAAACTAAAATGAAAATCGAGTTATTTAATTTCATTTTTCATTTTGGCAGGACATCTGTGCACAGGTATTGAATATAAATGTCAAAACGAGGTTTGAACTTTCATTTTACCATTTACATTTTAAGTTTGGCAGGGATTACCTCCCATAAAATAATAATTATAAATAAATCAATCAATCAATCAATAAATAAATAATTCCAGTAAGAAAATAATAGGACCTTTCTGTAAACAGTCTCTGACATTGAAATAGGTAGGTCATACAGTTACACAAAATCGCAAATTTGATTTGAAAACGATTAATCATTCAGCCCTAGTGTTGTGTCCTCTAAATCTATCCTTTTATATTGTGGTCTTGCCATCATTTGACATTTGTTTCAGCTGTAACAGTTTCCATTGTTAGATTCTAATCTCAGTTCTTACCAGTTCTTGTGATTGAGTGAACAGCCTAATCAAAGATTCAGTTTGTGTTTTGTAATAACTGCCACTCATTAGCTTATTAAACCGCCCCTTAAAGCTAACCAGCACCTCTCTCCCTCCCCCCAATCTGTCTGTGTCTCTGTCTCTCTCCTCCTGTAGTCAGTAACACTCCTTTTATTGCTGCGGTAATTGAGAGACACACACACAGCCCTGAACGCAGACGGCGATACTGGGGCAGGTCAGGTACAGAGAGTGACCATGGTAAGTGTGATGGAGTGTGTGTATGTGTGTGTGTTTGTGATTATGTTTGTATTTGTGTTGCTAATAAACACTCTCTAATGGACATCTGCAAGCTGTTTCACCATCCTGCCAGAAAACCATGACTTTTTAACTGTTTTAAATGACATACTTACTGCCCTGTCACTGTCAGACACAGGGCCGTGAGAACTGACTGAGAGAGGAAACTCACATCTTTACTCAGTCTCTCTTTCCCTCCATTGCCCAAACTCTGAAACTTTGAGTTTGTGAGTAGCAGAGTGAAAGGGCAGAGTGATGATGGACAGGGAGAGAGGACAGAAAAAGAGAAGAGTTATGAGAGATGGAGGGAAGCATAAGCAGCATTAAGGAGAGATGAACTCTCTGAGTTTCTGTGAAGTTTCTGTTCTGTGTTCAGTTTTGGCTCGGTCAAAGGTGGCCTCCCACTCTACTCTCACTCAGCCAACCTAAGGGCTCGTTCTAAAGACTATTGATTTTGCTTTTTCGTGAGTGTGTGCATGTGTGTGTGTGTGTGTGTGTGTGTGTGTTTGGTGGGAACAGAGAGTTTTATCCTTTTACTATATGGTCTGACTCACTCCTGCACCACCAACACAGTCAGAAACGCACACACACACACACCAACATAACCACTGATGCTTGGGTCCTGCAGGCCTGAAGCTAAACCTACCACGGTCTTGAGTTTTCAGTTTTTCAGAGTGTTTTGGACTGAGGATGAGTAGGCTGCAGGAATACACTCAGTGTTGGTTTGTTTTATGGTAAATTACGGTAATATTCTGGTGACAGAGTAAGAAACGGAGTCTGAAACCTGCCTGACTTCAGCCCGTTTCCGGCTCTGCTCCGACAGAACCGATCAAAGGCTGGATCATGGAGTGCTTGTGACCTTCATTTGACCTCTCTGGTCCAAATGTCACACTTCACACAGATCTGGCCTGTAGGCTCTTTTTTTCTGTCTGCAGTTCAGTGCTTCGCAGAAAGCACTCAGAACAAAAACAGAACGACATAAATGAACAGTAAAAAGGAGCCATTACTGGACATGTTTAGACAAAAAGGTTAGTGAAGGCAGTATTTTCCAGACATGTGTTGTATGTATTGTTTAACCTGTTTATTGTTCTTTCAGCGATGATGGTTTTATGCGCAGTAGCAGATGTAGCTCTCTTCACTGTGACCAGGTTTATACAGACTCACCCAAATCTAGGGTCAGCTCTCAAAACTTCACAAAACTTGACGCTTTAACTTTCTCTCTTTTAGTTTGGACCGGTGTGACACCCCCGATCTGAGTGCGTGTGTGTGTGTGTGTGTGTGTGTGTGTGTGTGTGTGTGAGTGTGAGTGTGCTTGCACATATTTGTGTATGTATGTGTGTTCGTGTACATCCATATGTAAGTGTGTGTGTGAATATGTATGTATGTATGCATCCATGGACGTGTTTTTATGAATGTCTATGTGTATGTTTATGCATGTGTGTGTCTGCATATGGATATATGCATGTTTATATATATTTGCATGAATCTGTATGTTTCCGTGTGTATATTTGTGTGTTCATGTACATTTGTATGAATGTCTGTGTGTATGTATTCACATCTGTGCATTTATGTGTGTATGAGTGTATTTGTTTATATGAATATGTATCCGTATGTGTTTACATATGTTTGTATGAATGTGTGTGGTTATGTGTGTGTGTGTGTATGTATTACATGCCTGACATGGGCTGAAATGGAGCGTGACTAGCATGCCAGGCATAGGGATGAAAGGGTTACCGGTTTCACGATAAACCGCGGTAAAATTCCCAATGTTTAGTATTACCGTTTCAAATTTTAATTATCGTTAAAACCGTTGATTACCACAGTGGTCAATCACTTTGAAAAACTCACGCAAGATACTGTCCAGCATCAACCGAAGTTACCAACAGTCTCCAAGATGCAGGCGCACAGGCGTAGCATGCAATGTGCGTTTGTTTTGTGTCAGTGACTTCTTCGTCCACACTAGCCAGTAAATCTGAAAACGCAGATTTTATGTAAACACGTTTTTCTGTACACACTAACGTTTTTGTCGCATTTTCCACATGTTCTATAGAGACAGGGCGCAAGGCGTCATCGGAGGGAAA
Source organism: Chanos chanos (assembly GCF_902362185.1). Lineage (NCBI taxonomy): Eukaryota > Metazoa > Chordata > Actinopteri > Gonorynchiformes > Chanidae > Chanos > Chanos chanos. The sequence continues at coordinate 21,282,872 of NC_044508.1, read as the reverse complement.
ACCACGGTCCCGTGGGGGAAATCGTTTAGTGAAGTTTAAAGGGAGTGAATGGGAAATTGTGGGACACCGTGTTTTAAACATAAAATGTCAACACCAACCTATTCCAATACCCTTCTGCCCGAAGAAAGGGCCAGAAACACAGAAAAACTAAATCTGATTGGACTCCCTCAGTGTCCCTGTTCTATCCCAAAATCAGTCTGGGAAAATGACCCCACAGCATGGAAGCTGTAAAATATTTACTTTTGATTTACATTCAGTTTTCTCGTTATAACATGTTATTTTTCTTTGTTTTCTCAAAATCTAGACTCACTTATGTCATTTTCACGAAATAATGAAACTTTGTTTTCTCGAGATAACGACATAATTAATTCAAGATGACATAAACAAGTGGAGATCTCGAGAATGCAAAGAAAAATGACACGTTATCTCGAAAACGGAATCTAAATTCAATGAAATTTCATGGCATCTCAGGGCCTCCAAACCACAGAGTGGCCTAGGGTCACTTAATTTTGACTTGTACCATCATCTGATCGAATCACCAGGTAGGCTAGGCTAGTGAATATTGTCATCTAGATGGCTTACGTTAGCTAACGTTGTGATCAAAATGCTCAAGTACCACTACAGCCTGTTATTAGGTAACATATTATTAGCACTCCTATCACCATTATCCTCTCTGTTCTGTATCAAAGACGTATAAACTTGTCATCTTGCAAGCTTCTCATCTAAGATCGAAATGCTGAAGTATAGCTGCACTATTACATATTATTACTATTACCATATTATTACTATTACATAGCAGTACTATTACCATTACCCTCGATGTTCTGTAACAGTCTGAATCAATGTCGTATGAACTTGCGATATTGTCATGTAAGATCAAATGCTCAAGTCTAACTGTAAGCTTAGTATTACATATCACTGGCACTACTATTAGCAGTAATTTTGCAGTCATGACATGCTATCTGGGAAGCTGGAGCATAAGGTCCCCGTGGCTAGGGAGCCCTCCTGTCTGTTAATAGCTTTAAGTAACTATTATGTCTTTTTGGCTCCGTTTAGCGTTTTGGAATCCTGCAAAAGCTGAAATCAGGGTTAGTTATCTTATTTGTCATGCAACTCACTACGCAACAGCTTTTAGTATGGTTTTGATTTTAGTTTTAAGACAATAAAGAGAACTGTGCAATGCAAATCAATGGAAAATGCAGCATTGCCCCCCCCCCCCCCACGGTGTAGGCGTGGCCTAAATGTGCTCTTTCTCTATGTCCACACCAAAACACTGAAACACCCTAGTGTTTGTTGTTACGTCATTGACTGTATTTTGCCCCTCGTGTTTGTTTTGATGTCTGGAGCACAAACTTTCACCAGTGTCATGGCAACCATACCTCATCGTTTCTGAAACTTTCCGTTTTCCCTGTTCACATTACAACACGAACCCAGCGTCTTTATGCACCTCGGAGAGCGTTATCGAAGAGTATAGTTTTCGGTGGCGGAAAACGCTGTTTAGGCTACACCCCTAGTGGAAATTCCAGTTCAAATCCAGTAGAAAATCCCAGTGGACATCCAGTTGAAATCCAGCAGATATCCAGTTGAACACCAGTAGAAAACCATTTAAAAACCAATAGCAATTTTAACTGCTTCCTATTGGTTTTTATAGGGAAATTGAAACATGGGAATGCCTAGTAGAAAAACCAATAGAAATTTTTGTACAACGGAATGTTTTGGAAACAATGTTTATCCTTCACGTTTTCCAAACCTTGCGCATCCATACGACAACATTTTGAGAACTAGTTTACACTACAGCACTCTAGTGCGGACGGAAATAATTCTGCGTTTTCAAATTGACCTGGGTAAGTGTGGACAGGGAGGATACCATGTGTTGAAATTACATCCGGTCTGTTAGTAAGACTTACTTAGATTATTATAACTTTGCGCTTGGTTTGCAATGAATAATGCATCCTTAGCGTCCTCACTCAGAAATTAACGTCTTCCTTACAAGCTCATTTAAGCAACTGGAACCATGCATGGAAATGTTGGACCAGGTAGCTTAACTTTTGCATTTGAAAACACGTTATCTGCACTTCATTTTAGAGCGAATTTGTAGCCAGAGAAAGTAATGTCATCTACAAAAGACCAAGCAGACTATTGTAAGTCAATTCATTTCAACGGACAGGCTAGCCTGTCACCTTCTTTCGATGTGGTTATTTAACAAAAATAACAGTAATAGGCCTATTATTTTAATGTTTATGCAAACAAAAAGTGCATAGTGCTGCTAGTTTTTCGTGGATTTCAATATAAAATTAGGTGAAATGATTTCAGTCCGTGTATCAGTACTTTTTGGACATTTTCAGCATTAACAATAGCGTGATAATAATAATAATAATAATAATAATAATGATAATTATTTAGATAACCGTGATAATTTTGTTCACTATAATCGTGATATTAAATTTTCATACCGTTTCATCTTAAATAAACGGTCTTAATCTGGATTCAGAGAGGTCATTCAGAGAGGTCATTCGGGGGGCACTTGTGTGGACATTTACAGTGATAGCAACAGTCTCTGGCCTCATGCTCACAGAGTCAAATCCTGCTACCTCATGATTTTTTCTTTTTATCTTAAACAACCAAACAACAAAAACATTATAAAGAGAGCGAAAAAAAATGAATGAATAAATCAGTACATTAATGAACCAAATTTCTGACTTCACACCCCCCCTCCTATTTTTCTTTATTTGTTATTTTTTATTAACTCTGAGAGGTGCATTTGATTTCCTCTTCTTTTTTTGGGGACTACGCAGGGTGCACATGTTGAAACGGGGCTGAAAAATGATACTGCATGCCTTAGGAACTGTGAAATGCTGAAAGTGGAAAGAGCTGTTTGATCAGATAGCACCACACACATAAACACTTACATTAACACCGTGAAGCTACTGCGGGTACATGTCACACAGATTACACACACAGCTGGAAGAATTGGATTTCATTCCTGGAGAACATTCTGGACCGCCTGGCTCTAATGTTGGAATCAAACTATCCAGTGACGCTGCTAAGCATGCTCTCCAGACACTCATTTAGAGACAGAGAAAGAAAGAGAGAGAACATTCTAACCTTCACTTCAGTGACTCCATTCAAACTAAACTCTGATTTCTCCAGTGACCTGTGTGTTCTCAAATTCCACGTCATTTTTTTTCCCTTGTCTTTCTTTGGTTTTCTCTGCTCTTCTGCTCAGAGAGAGTTTGAGATCTGTTTGTCTTTGGAGTAGAAGTGCCTGAATAGTAGAGATACTTTTAAACATTCAGAGTAGAGTTTAGCAGTCAAGTGTTTCTTCAACTCCCATACGTGCTCACATAAACAGGCAGTTGGCAGAGGTGCTGTTCTCTCAGAGGTACTTGTTGTGAGAAGGGGAACCTTTGAAGGGTGATGAATTCAAAGTGGTCTAATGTCTGCGACGAGCACTTGGTCCTCGCTGGCTGATCACATGGACTGAGCTGAAGTGGCATGTCGTGACTGTAGGTCAGCCTGGCCCAGGGTCAGTCACTGTCTCACTGTCTAAGCCAGAGCACCATGCCTTTCTTAGAAAAGTGCTTGCTTCTCAACAGGCATGTGCCGCACCTGTGTGTATGTGTCAGTTTGTGTAATCGATGCCTTTTGTGTGTGTGTGTGTGTTTTTCAGGTTACAGCACCATGAGCCCTCAGGAGGACAGTGAAAATCCCCCCTGTAACAACGACCCCCTCTCAGCAGGTGTTGATGTCGGTAACCACGACGATGATCTTGACTTGGACACACCCCCACAAACTGCTGCCCTGCTCAGCCACAAATATCACCACTACCGGCACTCACACACCCATCGTCCACTTCACACACATACACACACACACCACCTACAGGCAGCAGTCACTGTACACAGTGTGGACGCTGAATGCTGATGCTCTCCAAACTCTTGCCTCCCCAAACCGTCTTCATCCTCAGCCTCCTTCTGCCCCATACTGCTGTCCTACCCCTCCTCAGAGACCACACCTTCAGCTGCAGGATGTACCTCTCTGAAGGCAAAACTAGTGACTGGCTAATGCTAGCATACACGTTACCAGATGGTCGTCTGAGAAGTTAACGTATAACCGCTAGCTATTTCACTCAGCGTTGAAGGCTAGCGGTCAGTTTGGCCAGTTTGGTTTCTAACTGCACAAACTAGACTCTTATGTACGTTTGGGAATGAAAAGCATACTGTCACTGTGGTTATATTTTTGGGTGAGGGGGGATTTGTACTCGTTTTAAACTGTCCACAGAGCATCTCAAAATTTTAATGGACAAGAAAAATGAAGATGGAAGGATTATTTTTTTATTATTTATTTGTGATTAAGACCGCGGTAGTCAAGGAAGACTGGCTCTGTGAGCGTCTGGCCTGGACTCCTGTCAGCTTACGCTGCTCAGCCACACAAGAGGAAGCATTCAAGCTTTTCTGTCCAGAGGAAAAGATCCTTTTCATCAAGGGTTGGAAAGAGAAACTCCAAATGCCTCACAATGATCTCTCTGAGACAGGAAAAACACAGAGGGAGAGAGTGGGAGAAAAAGCAGGACCATCTGTGTGAGGAGTTGTGGAGATTGGCTGAGTAAAGCTGTGATTCGTGGGTTTTGGCAGGGTTGGTGTGTCACATGAGTAATGGTGTAAGAGAGGACCTGACTCCAGTATCATTAGAGATCTCACTGAAGATGTGGATTTCAGCCAACTGTGGTCCTGTCATACAATTTAGGCAGCTCACCGCGTACACACACACACACAAATACACACACACTTACACAGCTGTATCTCTCTGAGTGTATGTGTTAGGTGCCACCATAATCTCACCTGCTCTGAACAGTGTTAACTGAGTGTGTTACAGTGCTCATTTAATGTGTCACGACACGCACTGAATGACTGTGTGTGTGTGTGGTCACAGATGGAACACCATGGTCATGTGTGTAACCCCTTCATAGTTTTATATTGTAATTAAGATCATGTACTAATTGTAATGAAGATCATGTAATAATGTCATGTTTTCACTGATGACAGATCAGTCTAATCCCATATGTGAGCTTTGGTGTGACTCTGAGTCGACAGTGTGGTCATTTGAGGGTTTTTTTAGACTATGTATATACACTTAAAGTTTAACAAATAGCTATTAATGTGCTCTGTTCACTCTCCTGCTTCATTTTATCACCCAGGGTCCTCTGATTCCTGTTTGTGGGAAATAGTCAGATTTTTGATACTATTTAAAGGTCCATATTGGAAATGAAGAAAAAACAAAACAAAGAAACAGATGCTTATTTTTAAATAAAGGAGTATGCTAGCCACGTGCAAATCATTTTCATATCATCGGCACAGCTCCTGCAGTGTCCCTGTTCCACCACCGAGATTATGACTCGAGTGTGTCTCTCTGTGTCGATTTTAAAATCCATTTTAAATGTAATTGACACGTTTGTGTGGATGAAAACTAACAGTATTTAGCAACTGTGTAATCTTGTGTATACTGTACACTCTAAACTGCGTCAGTGTACTGAAGGGAAGAGAATGTTCCACATTCTTTTTTTTTGTATATATAAAACTTTTAAATGAAATGGAGATTTATTGCAAAGTGAATGTGATAAAAAAAAAAAGGTTCGTTTGAAACATTTGTGACTTAGGAGTCTTTGTTTCCTTCTTTATTTTCTTTGTCATCAAGTTGCTTCCGTTTTTCTCTGCTTTCCCTCTAGCATGAAATGAGAACCATTTAGACAAGAGACCCTGAGAGCAAACAACAAATCTCTGCTCTTACATTTTAATGCACAATTCATTTGTATTAACTGATACATGCCCACTTTCTATCTGTTGGTACTTCTATTTCACTGTAACAGCAGTGCAGCTATGAATAATTCCTTCTCACCAACGTGCTGTTTTCACAAAAATAAGAATGATGCAGTAACAGAATGTGATTCAGAATGGTCACATGACAGCCTGTCTAACCAAGCGTCCTGGCCTACGTGTGGCACAGGGCGAACACGGTTACCTCTTTAACGGTCATTGTGCTCTTTTCTCTGTAAATGTATCTCTGCTGGTTTTGCGTCTGCTGTGGTGAGCAGAATGGTTTGTCATACTTCCAGGACAGGAAGAATGTCATAGTTTTCACATCAGTTACATGCACATGCACCCACACGCACACAAACACAGAACAAAAGCAAGTCATTTTGGAAATAAAGTCTTGTCAACCCATAAACCCATATTACGTAAACAAAACCAAACAAACAACAACAAAAAAAAAACCACGCACACACCAGCTGCAGGGTTTGAGTAAGGTGATACAAAAGCAAGAGCAGCACTAGTTCTGCTCCTGTGTCACACACACAGTATGAGGCAAGCACGCACATCATGCCCCAAGGGAATATCATTTATTTAGAGGGCTTATGTTTACTGGGGTTATGCTACATTAGGACTGTTTTAGTTCTCATAAGCCTAAACATTTGTTTTTGCATGTATACTTTATTTAACTGTGCATTATGCTTAGCTGTTTGTTATGCATAAGGTCACTTTTAATGTCCATACATTCAGACAAGTCTTTCTACCGAATGATGCTGTCAAGGCCGTCACTATGTGGGGAATTGGCCTACTCTAAGGCCGTCACTATGTGGAAAATCTGCTGAGGGTGATACTGGGAAGTTGAGAGATTGCAATACATAGCAGAATGACAGTATGAGGGACAGTTTACAACCATCACGCAAGTGTCGTATCAGTCACCTTAAACTTCAGTACATTTCCTCAAATCCTGCATAACAATGAGAAATAACCTGCACGTGCATGTAGACATGACGCAGTTTTTCAGGATGTGACATATTTGCTGACCGACTGCTGCAGTGAATCTATATATAATAATGTGTACCAATATAGACTTGCTTGAAAACGTTATTTCAGTGGTAGTAGTGACAACAGATGAGAGTTCGAGTTTACTTTAGTTATGTTAATCCTGTAACCTCCGGCTGTTTTGAAAGGATTCATCTGTTGGAGGAAAGTGACGCTCGATATTTCTCACTTGCCAACGTCCGTTTCAGAATAACTGCGAACTCTGTGGTCGACTCTGCTTGAGGCGTTTGCGCTTCATATCAGTTATACCAGTGTTAGGTTTACCGGCAACCCTCACCCAAACTTTATGCGCGTGGTTATTTGGCCACAAACAGAGTTTTCGCGTGCGTGGAAATAGAACTGGCAGATATGCGAATCCGATGAACGCGTTCGCAGTTTAATCTAATCACAATGCTTGTGTTTTCGTCAGTCTACCCTCTCCTTGTTCATGTTGACAGCGCAATTGTAAACACATAGTGAATCTTCGCTCACACAAACCGGTGGACTGAGAGCACAGATGAATAAATCGCCTGTGGTTCTGAGATCCAGGGATCACTCACGATGACTGTTCGCGCCGCCCACACTCTCGCTGCATACCGCTCCTCACTGGCGCTGGGTTCAAGGTTGCCTTTGCCTGCTTACATAAGCACAGAAGTCCCAGGTGTTCGATTTGTCCATTGCACGACTCTCCAGCACCCACACGCTACGTTTAGTGCATTTGAAATTTCCTCGTCTCCTCCCACTCAACTGAGTAGCTACCCCCCCCTCCCCCTTCTCTCATTTGTGTGTGTGTGCATCCCTGGGGAAAACAGAATTTCGCGCTCTTACATGTTCTCATGGTTGTCGTATACATATGTGCGTGTTCATCTACCCGGCTGACCCTAGTTGAGAGGAGGCTAGTGTTTAATTTGAGATCATCTGTTTTCATGCATAAATCAGTTAAGGCACATAAGTTTACTATCTTTTCGAAAAACATAGCAAACTGAAGCACACAAAGAATATTAGTTACCCTCGCCCTGTGGATCAGGACAATGCCTCAGACCGTGGTTTGGCAGGGAAGAGAAGGGTGGGGCTCACGGAGTCGCCACCTCACGCGACTAGTGGTCCGCTCTAAACACTAACAAATGACAGCCATCCTATTAACACCTCGTGTCAGTTATCGCCGATGTGATTTTCCAACCCCTCAGATGCGAATGCAAATATACCTTTATAGATTCGGAGAGGCAATTAATCAGATCTAGAAAAGATCGTACAGAGTTAGGGGAGCAAAGTTACGCGAATGCCACTTAAGTGCCTTGAAATACTGAGCTACTGTTTCAGATTTGTTGAGAAAGGCCTTTCTTTCTTTTTTAACTGACGGAGATTGCTGGCTTTTGAAGTACTGTCACAAACAAAGAACAGCATAGCCCAATGTTCTCTGTAGGGGTAAAGAAGTATGTTTATATACTTTGCTTTTCGAACAGCAGTTGTAGCTGCGGTCACATATGAAAACTCATCGACATTAGGCTCATTCATTTTTTCACTAAGGTCAGCTCAAAGTTCACATTAAGCTTGTTTGCTATGTAGTCCACTTGCTGAAGTTTACAGGAATGAATTAAAATGAATATTCACTATTTGTGTGATGAATATTTGAGTAGCAGGCAACAGTTTGACAGACTGCAAATTTCCTCGGAGAAAAGGTGGCCATGGTATTTTCCCTTTACCAGTATAATCATTGCTTTGTAACAGTT
>NC_044508.1:21261797-21266797 GCF_902362185.1 Chanos chanos | reverse complement strand
GATGAAGACTTATGTAGGTGACAGTGTTGTGTAGGATAATGGCTTAGCAGCTATTGAGAATTCTTAGCATTGTTATTTGTTAAATAATTTGATACCACTGTTCTAAGCAATATCATTTCATAAAAAGGGAAAATTTTATGTTGTCTGCATTTACATATACTACCCACTAGGGTGCACTGTTGTAGTACATATATTGTTTACTGTACTTACTGTAACTGCTATACTATGGATAGCTAATTTTGATAACGTAATGTTGCAGAGCTTCTTATCGTTATGGCTGGTTGAACAGATCATGGTGAACCTTCGATAATTCCATGCTCATTAAAATGTTCGCATATCTTACACTTTTTTCCCAGTCGCATAAAATATCTGTATCTTTCCAGGACATCGGGAGTTGCCCGCCTGTGATCTGACAGTCTGTCAAACACATAAAAACTTGTTGGTCTGTCAAACACATAACAAACACATATGCCTTGTGCCCATGTGTGTGCATGCATGTATTGTCAAGGTTAGTATTAAAAAATGTAAACATTTTTTCAGTATTCGTGAGTTCTGGTCCATATTGTTCTGTATGAAACACAGTCAGACTGCATATATCCAACAAACTAACATAATGTTCAGTCAGACTCCAGGTATCTGACATATACTACACTGACATAATGTTCAGTGAGACTGCAGGTATCTGACATATACTACACTGACATAATGTTCAGTGAGACTGCAGGTATCTGACATATACTACACTGACATAATGTTCAGTCTGACTGCAGGTATCTAACATATACTACACTGACATAATGTTCAGTCAGACTGCAGGTATCTGACATATACTACACTGACATAATGTTCAGTCTGACTGCAGGTATCTGACATATACTACACTGACATAATGTTCAGTGAGACTGCAGGTATCTGACATATACTACACTGACATAATGTTCAGTCAGACTGCAGGTATCTGACATATACTACACTGACATAATGTTCAGTCTGACTGCAGGTATCTGACATATACTACACTGACATAATGTTCAGTCTGACTGCAGGTATCTGACATATACTACACTGACATAATGTTCAGTGAGACTGCAGGTATCTGACATATACTACACTGACATAATGTTCAGTCTGACTGCAGGTATCTAACATATACTACACTGACATAATGTTCAGTCTGACTGCAGGTATCTGACATATACTACACTGACATAATGTTCAGTCTGACTGCAGGTATCTGACATATACTACACTGACATAATGTTCAGTGAGACTGCAGGTATCTGACATATACTACACTGACATAATGTTCAGTCTGACTGCAGGTATCTAACATATACTACACTGACATAATGTTCAGTCTGACTGCAGGTATCTGACATATACTACACTGACATAATGTTCAGTCTGACTGCAGGTATCTGACATATACTACACTGACATAATGTTCAGTCTGACTGCAGGTATCTGACATATACTACACTGACATAATGTTCAGTGAGACTGCAGGTATCTGACATATACTACACTGACATAATGTTCAGTGAGACTGCAGGTATCTGACATATACTACACTGACATAATGTTCAGTCAGACTGCAGGTATCTGACATATACTACACTGACATAATGTTCAGTCAGACTGCAGGTATCTGACATATACTACACTGACATAATGTTCAGTCAGACTGCAGGTATCTGACATATACTACACTGACATAATGTTCAGTCAGACTGCAGGTATCTGACATATACTACACTGACATAATGTTCAGTCTGACTGCAGGTATCTGACATATACTACACTGACATAATGTTCAGTCAGACTGCAGGTATCTGACATATACTACACTGACATAATGTTCAGTCAGACTGCAGGTATCTGACATATACTACACTGACATAATGTTCAGTGAGACTGCAGGTATCTGACATATACTACACTGACATAATGTTCAGTCTGACTGCAGGTATCTAACATATACTACACTGACATAATGTTCAGTCTGACTGCAGGTATCTGACATATACTACACTGACATAATGTTCAGTCAGACTGCAGGTATCTGACATATACTACACTGACATAATGTTCAGTCAGACTGCAGGTATCTGACATATACTACACTGACATAATGTTCAGTCTGACTGCAGGTATCTGACATATACTACACTGACATAATGTTCAGTGAGACTGCAGGTATCTGACATATACTACACTGACATAATGTTCAGTCTGACTGCAGGTATCTGACATATACTACACTGACATAATGTTCAGTGAGACTGCAGGTATCTGACATATACTACACTGACATAATGTTCAGTCAGACTGCAGGTATCTGACATATACTACACTGACATAATGTTCAGTCTGACTGCAGGTATCTGACATATACTACACTGACATAATGTTCAGTGAGACTGCAGGTATCTGACATATACTACACTGACATAATGTTCAGTGAGACTGCAGGTATCTGACATATACTACACTGACATAATGTTCAGTCTGACTGCAGGTATCTGACATATACTACACTGACATAATGTTCAGTCAGACTGCAGGTATCTGACATATACTACACTGACATAATGTTCAGTGAGACTGCAGGTATCTGACATATACTACACTGACATAATGTTCAGTGAGACTGCAGGTATCTGACATATACTACACTGACATAATGTTCAGTGAGACTGCAGGTATCTGACATATACTACACTGACATAATGTTCAGTGAGACTGCAGGTATCTGACATATACTACACTGACATAATGTTCAGTCTGACTGCAGGTATCTGACATATACTACACTGACATAATGTTCAGTGAGACTGCAGGTATCTGACATATACTACACTGACATAATGTTCAGTGAGACTGCAGGTATCTGACATATACTACACTGACATAATGTTCAGTGAGACTGCAGGTATCTGACATATACTACACTGACATAATGTTCAGTCAGACTGCAGGTATCTGACATATACTACACTGACATAATGTTCAGTGAGACTGCAGGTATCTGACATATACTACACTGACATAATGTTCAGTGAGACTGCAGGTATCTGACATATACTACACTGACATAATGTTCAGTGAGACTGCAGGTATCTGACATATACTACACTGACATAATGTTCAGTCAGACTGCAGGTATCTGACATATACTACACTGACATAATGTTCAGTCAGACTGCAGGTATCTGACATATACTACACTGACATAATGTTCAGTGAGACTGCAGGTATCTGACATATACTACACTGACATAATGTTCAGTGAGACTGCAGGTATCTGACATATACTACACTGACATAATGTTCAGTCAGACTGCAGGTATCTGACATATACTACACTGACATAATGTTCAGTGAGACTGCAGGTATCTGACATATACTACACTGACATAATGTTCAGTGAGACTGCAGGTATCTGACATATACTACACTGACATAATGTTCAGTGAGACTGCAGGTATCTGACATATACTACACTGACATAATGTTCAGTCAGACTGCAGGTATCTGACATATACTACACTGACATAATGTTCAGTCAGACTGCAGGTATCTGACATATACTACACTGACATAATGTTCAGTGAGACTGCAGGTATCTGACATATACTACACTGACATAATGTTCAGTGAGACTGCAGGTATCTGACATATACTACACTGACATAATGTTCAGTCAGACTGCAGGTATCTGACATATACTACACTGACATAATGTTCAGTCTGACTGCAGGTATCTGACATATACTACACTGACATAATGTTCAGTGAGACTGCAGGTATCTGACATATACTACACTGACATAATGTTCAGTGAGACTGCAGGTATCTGACATATACTACACTGACATAATGTTCAGTCAGACTGCAGGTATCTGACATATACTACACTGACATAATGTTCAGTCAGACTGCAGGTATCTGACATATACTACACTGACATAATGTTCAGTCAGACTGCAGGTATCTGACATATACTACACTGACATAATGTTCAGTGAGACTGCAGGTATCTGACATATACTACACTGACATAATGTTCAGTGAGACTGCAGGTATCTGACATATACTACACTGACATAATGTTCAGTCAGACTGCAGGTATCTGACATATACTACACTGACATAATGTTCAGTGAGACTGCAGGTATCTGACATATACTACACTGACATAATGTTCAGTGAGACTGCAGGTATCTGACATATACTACACTGACATAATGTTCAGTGAGACTGCAGGTATCTGACATATACTACACTGACATAATGTTCAGTGAGACTGCAGGTATCTGACATATACTACACTGACATAATGTTCAGTGAGACTGCAGGTATCTGACATATACTACACTGACATAATGTTCAGTCAGACTGCAGGTATCTGACATATACTACACTGACATAATGTTCAGTGAGACTGCAGGTATCTGACATATACTACACTGACATAATGTTCAGTCTGACTGCAGGTATCTGACATATACTACACTGACATAATGTTCAGTCAGACTGCAGGTATCTGACATATACTACACTGACATAATGTTCAGTCTGACTGCAGGTATCTGACATATACTACACTGACATAATGTTCAGTGAGACTGCAGGTATCTGACATATACTACACTGACATAATGTTCAGTCAGACTGCAGGTATCTGACATATACTACACTGACATAATGTTCAGTCAGACTGCAGGTATCTGACATATACTACACTGACATAATGTTCAGTGAGACTGCAGGTATCTGACATATACTACACTGACATAATGTTCAGTCAGACTGCAGGTATCTGACATATACTACACTGACATAATGTTCAGTGAGACTGCAGGTATCTGACATATACTACACTGACATAATGTTCAGTGAGACTGCAGGTATCTGACATATACTACACTGACATAATGTTCAGTGAGACTGCAGGTATCTGACATATACTACACTGACATAATGTTCAGTCAGACTGC